>NW_022171496.1:0-8045 GCF_008802855.1 Photinus pyralis | reverse complement strand
TTAACTTGAACTTCCAAAGGCGACTCGACAGCAACTCATTTTTGATTGCTCGTTACTAAGTAGTTGGAGTTATTTTTCCACGCGCAGGTCCTATGTACTGCTTCTCTATTTACTACATATATACAACTGTGTGATCAAAACAAACGTTCGTGTTAATATAGCGTATGCGTGGCCTATCTTTATTAATTATTTCTACCATATATGATTCCTACTCTAAGCTTTGTAGTACATCAGTTTCAAATTCTAACCTCAAACATTCGTTTTTTACATACGTTTTCAAACCGCTTTTTCAATGCAAACCGCTAAAACGTTTCTCACTTGTTTCTCTGTCGGTCGGTCGCGTTGGTTTTGAACTGATTGCACTGAAGTGAAGTAGGAAACAAAACGGGTAAAACGAAAGAAAGCCTTGAAGGCTAGACAATGATCTAAACTTGAAGGGCTGTCGTGTTGTAATGTTCCTATGGGGTCTACCAAGCCGACACTGAAAACGTTGACTTACCCTATACTTACCGTACCGTTGGCAATTCTGGCAAGAAACTACAAGCAGAGCCACCTACCTTTCAAAGTCGAAACGATGGACGTACGTTTCGCGGCACTTTTGAATTTGGAGTCGGCTCGATATGGGTGGCACGAATGGATTCCTAACGTTGTGTAATCGGTTCTTTTATGTGTTGGGACGTGAGACATAATCGGGAAGGGAATTAAATAAAATACAGAACTGTGGTGCGTAAGAAATGACAAGAACAAATAAGTAAATATATTAACGCACACAACAAGACCATGCCAGGGAAACCTTCTACGGGACTAAAACCCTGGCATAGGCCACACAAATACATGAAATAAATCACCTACAGCAATAAAATGCAAGAGAAAAATACACATAAATAAAACATCTCAAATTGTATGATAAAAATCAGATAATCAATTGAAATGCAATTAAACAAATTCATAAAATCAAAATACACAAGACATCATAAATGCAGTGCAGTGGAAAACATGATAAATCAATTCAGTACACAAACACTTCAAAATACCTGTACGATCAATTGAGATACACAACTCGTAAAATAATAAATTGCATGTACATAGGAAACATGTAAATGGTATGGCTCTACTCCAGCCTTCCGTTAATATAATTTAATTTACCACGAAAAGTACATGTGAGAATGCCATTGGCCAATAGCAAGTATTCATGTGAAAATAGATTATCGCTCAAACAAAACAAAACTCATATTGCTAAGATGTTAAGAACTACAATCCGCACGAGACGAGTAGGCAACAGATACACATACAGCGAAAAATCGAACTGCATTAGGCAGCTACTCCACGGAGACAGAATGACCCACTCGCACACACAAACATCGAAACAACAAATAAAAGAACCCCCCTTCGTATAGCTAACGCACAAGAACTGCAGCGCGCCACGAATCAGAAAGTAACAGATACATACAGCCAAACAATCCAACTGTATTAGGTACTTCCCTCACGCAATAGTTACGGATGATTCGGACAGAGCAACATCGCACTGATAATAAACTCCTCGTGAATACAGAAATAAATACTTAATTAAACAAAACAATGGCATAATCACCTGTACAGTATAACAAACAAACATGATTCATTTAACGGTACTTACTCAAAACAAAGGCATGGAGTACGCCATGATTCAGATACGTAGTTTATGCAAAATCAGCAAAATGTAAATAATATCAAATTGTGGCAAGAAATTCAATGATTAAATAGCTAGTACAAGAAAAAATAAAATGGTTACTAGTTTTACTACCTGTAAATATACCTTCACCTTCAGAACACCACCACAAAAAATAATCAAGAATAAAAAAAAACGGAAAAGCCTGTGCCTTCCGTCGACCTCGTCGCCATATTCATTTCCCTCACAGAACATTTCCCTAGTTTCATTACGAAAATCCCGTAGTATTCGGCATCTGCGCAAAACGGTCGATTGGTTATACAGGGTGGTGCCTAGCACAACGCAGCATAGGAATTACATGATAATTTCTTTATACCTAGTCAATTACTAGCTCCCCAAATTATTTTAGAGCAAAAGTCTAAATACGTTTTTTTAGAGAAAAAAATACTGCATCTGTTCAGACTATTAGTTATAATTTTCCATTTTTCAAAACCGTAGAAATCGAGAAAATAAAAAATTACATTTTTTATAAATCAGTGATGCTTTGGAATCTTTCAACAAACTAGAAGCGCATCGCATCTACAATAGGTTATCTTGTTTGACGTCGAACGATTTTCATATTTAATTCTGTTTCAACTAACCGACGCAATAAAAGGCATCTTAGGGCGTTTGCCCACAGGACGGTAACGGCACGATTTGACGCGCGCGATAAATCGTACTCGATATCGCAACGACCAAAATTCATAAATTTGTCATATCATAAATGCAGTGGTCGCCCATTGGTTAAAAAATGTCGCGACGATATTTAAAACCGTCGCGGCCGGACGTTACCGCACACACCCGCGATTTGGCTGTCAAAAAGCGCGCAAATTCGTGTCGCCCGACTTTTGAACGCCAATAGGGTTAAATGATTTCTAGCCGACATGTCGAAATTGTCAACGATATATTTAGTACTGTGTTGTCATTTGGTGCGTGCTGTCTATAAATAATGTATAAAACGCAGGGATCCGGACCCAAATGAAATATCGGTTCCGGTTCTGTTTATATTTAAGCGAAAATATCCATAACGGTTCCGGTCCGGTTTCGGTTCTAAAAAGAAATAACGGTTCGGTTCTGCGCGTTTTCTTCGGTCCATAACGGTTATTTTCGGTTCTAGTTTTTCAGAAAGTATGGCATTAAAAAAATTCATTATAACAACGTGATTTGTTAATTAATAGGTGTGAAGAAAAGTCATGAATACCAAAACGTGACGTATCGTCAGAGTAGCTAAACTATAACGACAAGGGGAATAAAGGATGAAGAGGGAAATATGTGTTTACACTTAATTTATTACTAAAAAACAGAAAGTTTTATTTTCTAAAACCTTGCCCCTCCTTTTTTATTTTTTTTTAAGTACCTACTGGCTAAATTGGCGCCACCGCCACCCGTAATGCCTTCAATTTCCACACCTTATTAAAAATTTATAATCCATCGATGGCAATCATAGGGTAATATTTTATCAATTTTCAGGACGTGGTTGCCGGTGCGTCCTTCAACTTTCAATCATCTGTTAAGAACTGTAAAAAACCGAAAAGAACCGAAAAAAGTAATATGGGTTCCGGTTCTCAATACGTTTCCATTTCTGAAGGAATAATGGTTTCGGTTCGGTTTTCGGTCCAGAAAAAAATACTGGTTTCGGTCCGGTTTTCGGTTCTTTTTCGGTCCGGTCCGAGCCCCTGATAAAACGCCCCTTCCACATATCTGACCCTCAAAATAGGATGGACTCAATATGGCCTTTGAGTCTAGCTTGCCTTCTTCGGCGCCTACGTAAAACCATCGCTAATAAAATTAATTTCCTTCGATCCATCACTTCAAAGCTTACAGCACCAACTGACTAAAGTCGATCTGGCAACACGGAATATTAATCTAAACAGATTCGCAAGATTGCGGCGTAGTGGGCGAGCACTCAGCGGATGCGGCGCGATATATCGCGCGCGTCAATTCGTGCCGTTACCGTTTTGTGGGCATCTTAGGGTAATGTTTTTTTAGAGAATGTATGCTGCATCTGCATCAGATACTATTTGTTTATCATTTTTCGAACCAGAGTACCTACATAAACGAAGAAAAAAAACTGATTTGAAGAAGAATTGTTCTTAAACTTATATTCGGATTTTCCGCTACTGCAGCCAAAACGTTGAATGTATTGTCGTTTTCCTGATGGTTTTGACGGACATTTTGAACGTTATTGTTCTTGCAGTTCTTTAACTAATTTATAAACAAGTATAAATTTAATATACGTCAAAGGCAAATAATGAAACGTGATTTTTTTTAGGAAATTCCAAGGCATATTTGATTTATTGTAAAATGAACCTTTTTAATTTGTCGATTTCTACGACTTTGAAAAACGGAAAATTATAACTAATAGTATGAACAGATGCAGTATTTTTTTCTCTAAAAAAATGCGTATTTAGATTTTTGCTCTAAAATAACTAGGGGAGCTAGTAAATAACCATAAATAACTATAAAGAAATTACTATTGAAAACCCTATGCTGCGTCGTGCTAGGCACCACCCGGTATACAGCATATCATATTTTTGTTTTCGATGTAAAGGTGTGTTGCCTAACCATAAGGGTGGATCAGGATTATCACAGTGTAGTAGCCAACTTCGGGGCGGTCGAAAATTTACTCAGATTGCTATGAATACTGCAATTGCACAAATATGCGGTTATAAATTTACTTCGTTTACTACTGGTTTACTTCAGTAGCAATAATTATTGCGACTGCGCATGCGCCTGGTCTTACTCAATTTACTGAAATTGCTTCTGGAAAATAGGTGGTAAAACGTGAGTAAAACTGAAGTAAACGAGTGAACAGCTGATTTTGACATTTAAACATGGCGGTGAGCACGGAGGTTAAGGAATTAATTTTAGTAGACAATGAAAATAAAGAATATACGGTTTTGCTTAGCTCTCAAGACCACGCAAGAGCTCTTAATGGTGATGTTGAAAAAGTATAATGAACACTAAAATTTCTTAATTTGTTTTAGATTTAACATTTGCTTCAGCATTGTTGAGGCATGCTATCTGCAACCAAAAGGTAAACAAAACCCCGAGTGCTTCTCCAAATGTGGTTAATATTTGTCAACCTGGTACTTCTATTAACCCAACTCCTAATGTAGTTGACGAAAATCAAGAGCTACCAAACGATGAAAATCAGCCATTGTCACCGCTAAGCGATAATTCTGACAATAGTGAAGGTAAGGTGCAATACATATTTAAGTATTTAAAACATATATTTCAGAATATTTAGGCCGCTGGCCACACGAAGCTATTCTATTATTATTAGATACATATTATGAGAAATGTGACCAGCTTTTAAGGGGAAAAGTGAAGCCAAAACCATTTTGGGACGATATTGCTAGAATAATAAATTCCCATGGATATAAAGTAAGTGGGACACAATGTCGCACCAAACTAGCGACACTGAAGCGACAGTATAAAAAAATAAAAGACCACAATAACGCTTCAGGTAACGAACGCAGGGAATGGATTTATACAGAGGTAAAGTGATGTTATAATAAGCACCTCTTTGTAAATATAAACTTGTAGAAAATGGATGAATTATTCAGCAATAAACCTTGGGTAGAACCAGTTGCAACAGCGTCTTCAGATGGTGGTAAAGAAAATGTATTCCAAAGTACATCATTTTCTACACCAGAACCTGTACAATCACCTCTACCACAAAGTAAGCACCTATTGCATATAAATTAAAAGTTTTAAGATGTAATACTTTTTAGACGTCAAATCCAAGAGGGTGGTTGATCTTCTAGCAAAAATTCGAGAGGATCGCCAGAGGCATCACGATGAACGAATGTCACAACGATCAGAGGCAATGGAGTTATTAAGAAGCTTAGTAGATAGTGTAAAAAAAAATCCTGATTGATTTTAATATCATCATAATGTAAGTTGCAATAGTGTATTATAGTATAAAAAAATATACATTAGTTTTGTTTTAATATAATGTAAGTTATGTATTTGTTTATAAAATAATGATAACAATCTATTAAGAAATTAAAATTCCTCTTGTAAAGGAAGTTCTTCGGCAGTTAAGTTTCTTTTCTGACATGCTATGGCAACGTTTCTGTCATCAGCTTGCACATTATGTGGTAGTGGTACAACCACCTCAGGTACACGATGCAAGTCAATCGCTATAGGTGTAAATTGATCTTGTCGCAATAAACATATATTATGTATAATGCAGCATGCTACAATATACTTTGGAATTAAGTCGCCTCTCGTCATGGGCAAATTATCAAGCAAGCGTCTCATACGACCCTTTAAGAGACCAATGGCCCTTTCAACAGCCATTCGTGTGCTTGAATGGCACTTGTTGTAATTATGTTGTCTTTCAGTTAAGTGGCCATTATCTTTGTACGGAACCATTAAATTCTTACGGATAGCGTACGCTGCGTCTCCCAACAAATGATAGTCATTTGGAAATTTTTCAGAGTCATTTAAAAAATGTGACACCTCTGAACTTGCAAAAACCCTCTGGTCGTGGACCGATCCTGGGTGTCCAGTGTAACAGTGTATGAACTTCCCTTTTTCATCACTAACAACCTGTAATCAATTATATGTAAATATATATATATCACAAATGCATATTACAAAACCTGCAATTGTATGGAATGTATTCCCTTTCTGTTAACGTAGGCCTCAGGATGTTCAGTAGGGGCAGTAATCGAAATATGGGTCCCATCGATAGCTCCAATAACATTTGGGAACCCAGCAACAACTTTAAAAGCGCGAGCACTCTCTTGCATTCTTGCAATTCTTGGCCACTTGATGAACACCTTTACCTTACTATATAACACCTCGACCACTTTACGTACAGCCATAACTCCTGTGGCTTTACCTACGCCAAAGCGATCACAGACAGACCTACATGTATACAGTTACACATCACCTACACTAATGTATATACGTACCGATAAGAATCAGGTGTGCCAAGAATCCACAAGGCAATCAATAGTTGCTTCTCAGCTGATATACTGGGTCGACCAGGAGAAACAACATGTTTGCTAATTTCAGGGCCAATTATGTTTAAAATAAATTCAAAGGTGTTTCGCTGCAGTCTGAAATAGGTATATGTACAAATATTAACATAACCTAATAATATTATATACCTAAAATGTGATTGGAATTGATCATTGGAGTATAAATGCACAACATTCTCCACATAATTATTTATTCGTGCTAAAGGTACCTTCTTCTTCGGAGTAACAACTGCAAAAAATTCTTCTTCCTCCGAACTGCTACTATCAAAAATTTCTTGTAGTAGTTGATAAATTGCAACAGTATCGTTTATACTTATATTGGTCATGATTTTTCGTTTGAAGTCTTAGGTTATGTCACAATCAGTGCGGTTATGTGGTTACGTCATCTTTTACTCATGTTACTCACACAACGGTCGAAAACTTATTTTACTGAGAGTAAAAAATAATTTTAGACCGCTTTACTTCATTTACTTTACTTCGATTGCACACAATACTGTCAGTAAATTTTCGACCGTACCCGATAGTAAGCTCAAGGAAATTTAACCACCAATCAACCATTGGACACTCTCGGAGTACATCGTTACCAACGCGATCGCATTTTGTTTTTAATTCAGATGAGATGCCATTTTACATGAACAACTAAGATTATACACATCGTAAACCTTCGAGCGATCGGTTTTAACCTCGGTGCAATTGCAGGTTCGAGTAAATCTTATCGTGCATTCATATTGCGGTTTTTGTTTTAACCTTTTTTTACCGGCCGGCGGTCCACTTACTGCGAAGTTTGTTGCTATAGTAAGGGTGCTTTCACACACACCGGCAAAACCGGAGCCGGTTCCGGCGCCGGACCGGAAGGAATATGCACACATACCGGCATTTGCCGTCACCGGATCCGGCACCCGGTAAAACGAAGAAGGTTCGGTCAACGCTCGGGCAGGCACCATTTTAGTTTGATTCTGAACGACGCGCGAGAAGCATTGCCATTATGATTAGTGAAAGACATAGGCGCCGCAATTTACTGATATCACTACATCTTAGGCGAAAATATAGGAAACGAGAACGCCAGTACTGGGTTCATCCCATTTTAGCTGTGAGGTATACTGCATTCTGCATTCTAAAATAAAAATATGAGCAAACACTATCCCGACACCGGTTTTCTCAGCTGCGTGTGCATGATTCCATAACTTAACCTTGAAACCGAAAAGCTGCTTCCCGCCCCGGCCACCGATTTATCGAGTTCTGGTCCGGCGACACAAACAGCCGGGACGGCATTACGCCGGATCGGACTGTATGTGCAAGCCCAAATTTAATTACATTGCATCCGGCGCCGGAACCGGAACCGGCTCCGGTTTTGCCGGTGT
>NW_022171495.1:0-81925 GCF_008802855.1 Photinus pyralis | reverse complement strand
AATAGCGACACTAATGGCTAATCGTTACTTGATTTTAATCCGTGTGATTAGTTAACCAGGCTAGAAACAAGAAACACCGACCATAATAATAATCATATTCAAAAAAAATTTTTTTAGAACCTCATGGCATAGATTCAGCAAAACGCTGCTCTTCCATCTACACCATGACAAAACAAAGAATATTTGTACAGGGAAAAACAGCGAAAGAAAACAAAATTATATTAGAGTAACTACTTATTACTAAGTACGTGTACAGTGAAATGATGAATCGAGTGATAAAAGGCAAAACAATTGTTTTTTTAACTGACGAGTTGGTAAACTTCTTAAGAGGCGACCGGTAATGCATTGTATATCACAGCAATGGTGTAACTAAATGACCGCTCAAATAGTGCTGTTTGAGGTATAGTTAGTAGTCCTTTATGCGTAAGGTTTAAATTGTGAATGTCAGCCCTAAATCTGATCTTATTTATGTATAAGTATGGTGGCCGCTTATCGGAGATGATTTTATGAAATAAAACAGCATTTTGGAGATGCCGCCTACTCGTCTATCGACATGTGGGTATCAAAAGAACTGCAATTTTCCTTACAATTCAAAAATGCAATAAAAATAGGGGTTGCTATTTAAAATAACGAAGTTACGAGCTCCTTCCGGTATTTCCGGAAGTGCGACCATTTTGAAAATATTTTATATCGATTCGGCCTTCAGAGTACCTCCTAAGTACAAATTTTCAAAAAACCTACCTATTTCACTTTCCCAAAAACATTTCACTAAAGCTCCCAAAAAAACACCAACAAAATAAAACGAATAAGAATAATTTGCGAACATCTCGGTATGACAGAGCCATAATCCCAGCTTGCCAATGCACGTACCTACCTACTTGCATATCCGTAGAAGTATAAGGGAATTCAAACAGGCGGAGTTGCAAAAACATGAATCTTTTGGATTTCCAATGATATCCATGAAGATCCAAGAGCATTAAGAAAATCCGAATGCCCAATGGTAATTTCTCCCCGAGTTTCTCCTTCGGTAAATTCAGAAAAGTTAAAGAATTAAAGATTAATAAGTAGTCAAATTAAAATTTGGTTTGTAAATTGTCAATGAATTCTTTTTTTGGTTGGCCTCGCTTGAAATTATGCCTATCAGTCACGCATTGGTTCACTTTTGAACCATTTTATGGATTAGACGATAAAACATTTAAAAAACAATTTGTCGGCAATCAAACCAGGTATTTATAACCGGAGTGGTAATAAAGTGGTTCCATAATTAAAATTCACATTTTCATTTGATAAAGGAAATAAAGTTTGTAATACCAATTAATTAAGCGCATAAAATAAAGCGTTTTTGTGACGTTTGACTTTTTAGTGTAGCACCTACCTAATTATTTTTGTAAAGTTTATAACTATCCTGTGATTGATGAAAATATGTATAGTTTCGCTCATTATCTTACATAAGAAATAATTAAGGATCTTTGCATACTACATAGGTAATTGGTTTCGCCTAACATGCGATGTGTATGTATAATAATTGAAATTTGAGAACTGAATGGATTCAAGATGACTCCGTTCATTATTCGCTACTTACACATAAAATTATCGCGTAAGCAGATTATGTACACTTATTGCGTTTACTTAAGCGAGAAAATACTGCGATACGGAAAAATACCTGCAGGAAATGAGAAAAAAGGAAAACACTTACTATTGACAAGTTTTGCACATTGTCGCAAAAATTACAATCCTCACTCTATTGCCATAACCGACACAATTGTCACACGTCCCTAATGTCGGTGGTCTTATTATCAGCAGTGGGTGATAACAAGGTATTCCTTTGGTTATCTGTCACTAGCGTAGTATCTTGATTATTTTCACTTCAACGCTTGTCACGAATTAACAACGCTATGACGTATATATTTCTCCCCGGGAACACGTGCTTTTTGTGTAAACAATGTATTTAATAAAAAAATGTATGTCGCGAACAGTGTTTGAATTGCACGATTTTTAAATGCCTGGCACTGTTGAGGAAGTGGTTTCCCTGTAACTATACTACATTTGGAAAATACTATTCAGTCCAAGGATATAAAACGAAATAATTAGAAACTTGTTTAAACATCATGTGAAAAATTCATATGAGTTAATTGCTTAAAATCCTTGAAGGTAAGATATTGTAGTCGCCCGATACGTCACATACCGATTAATTTTTGAAAATTACCTAATTAACGAGCGGATCGCGGCGCCGCCACAAAAGTTACACGCGCTCTTATTCGAAACGAATTATTGAATCACGATCGTTTCGCGGTAAAGGCCGTTACGCGGAAATTCCAATAAAAAGAAGTAAAACTGCACGTTGTCGATCAAGCTTGTCTGCAAGCCTTGTGGCTACTGCTCAAGTTCGAAATTGAATTTTAAAATGCATTTAACACGCATCGTTCCAATAGAACTAGTTATTGCTAATTTAAAAGTGTACAATACAATACACATTAGATGGCCGCAATAAAAAATAAATAAATTTTCGCATTATTGACATTGAACTTATGCCTTTCACCAATGTAACTACCTTGTCACGAATGCCAGTTTATCGAACTGTGACCAATTATTTCCAATTCGATTTAAATAAATACGTGATGTATGTATTGCAATCACGAGTAATCTACATCCATTGATTTGTCCCATTCCAAAATACTTCCCACCATTACTCACCAAAGTTGATTTGGCACAATTATGCATATTTTGTAGTCCTTGGTACGGATGGTTGCCTAGGAACTTCAAGGTATTCCCATTGTATTATGTTCGCTATACATATAACGCGTTTCCTTTGTAACATACACCTAAAATGACCAGTCCCAACTATCCTTATTTTGAGTTAGTATATTGAGCGATTAGCATAAAATTGATTTCATCTTCTTCGAAAAGTCGAATA
Source organism: Photinus pyralis (assembly GCF_008802855.1). NCBI lineage: Eukaryota > Metazoa > Arthropoda > Insecta > Coleoptera > Lampyridae > Photinus > Photinus pyralis. The sequence continues at coordinate 79,011 of NW_022171495.1, read as the reverse complement.
CGAATTTTTGAATTCTGTTTTTGGCTAAAAAGTCGATCAAATTCACTCAAAACAGTTAACATTTATTGGGAAACGAGCGCCCAGCATCTTATTTACGGAAATTTATTCATTGCATATTCGCGAATTAGGAAGCAAATAATTTACGCCTATTGAAAGCTGCTAAACTTGTAGAAATTTTTATATGTTTATGTAATGATCGTGATGAAATTAACAAAACTGACCAGAAAAGAGTGTATTAAAGGGAAAGTTTTGAAATGTCGGTTTAAATGTATAGATAAAGTTGCGATTGATAAATGAATTGGTGCTGAAAATTAGGCAAAATACGAATTATTTGCTACTAAAAATAGTACCATACTGTTACCACTTAAAAAAATGAAGGATGTCCGTACCCAGGGGCACTATTTTGGGTGATTTAGTATGGGCAAAATAACGTTTGCTACAGTTAACCAGCACGTTAAGTTAACCGTGTCTTAGTGAGAACAAAAAATACAATACGCTCTGTATACATTAATGGTGCTACGTTTTCGATTTCGACCCTTCTAATGCCGAAAATCAGAGGATTTTCATAACGAAGCTTGAAGAAAAAGTTAGCGTTAGTTAATGGTACTCGAATCCGAGCTGGGTTTGAGTAATGGCGTGTCTCTAGGGTTTATTTTGTTTGTTCTTTTTTAAAAAGTGTAGGTATCTACATAGGTAATACCTAACCACCTAACCATTTTATTCTTTCTTGTACGGATACATGACATTATTAAGCCCTTTAGGTACGATCATGAAATTGGTAGAGGGCACATTAATTAAGCGTTTTCAACAAACAAATTTTCGGGAGAAACCCGAAATTTTGTACAATCTTAGTTAAAAATTTACTTCATTTCGTCGAAATCTGAGGTTACGTTATTTATATTGCGTAAACTAGTCCTTTATTTCAATAGATGAAACTGAAAAATGTGACAGTTTCAGAAGTAACAGCCATATTTTCATCATTCTTTTTCTACTAAACTGAAAGATGCTGAGTTTAACGTGTACATTAACAGTTAATGAATGAAAGTAGTACTTATACACAAAATAAGAGACACTTCCATGTCACATATGGATACACTTTAACAAAACCACTTTTGGAAGAGCATACAGTCTAAACTTGATTGCCTTAGGAACGAAGAATGTCGTAGAGAGGGTTAAAGTTGGATCTGGCACCTTTCCGTATCGACCAGTGAAAGGGAAAACTTACCACTTAAAAGGAGAAGGGACATCTTTCGCATCTTCCATAGACCGCCTCTTTGTTAGCGACCGCCGATTAACTTCGGCCGCCTTTTTCGTACCAACTGCTGATATTGTCAATCTGACTGCAAGAACTGCAAAACGACTCCCTCCTGCTATTCCAATACTTGCAAATCACCGCAGTGAAATAAATACTAGAAAATATTAGAAACACATGTATGGTTATACATCATTCTTTAGAGTTTATTAAATCGTGGAAAAATACCATAACCTCTTAAGAAATTAAAGTTCTGGAAGGAATGTTACGCACACTACCAACCTAAGGTACCGTTATCTGAATCCTGTTTATTTGTTATACTGTACATGTGTTTATGTCTTTATAGTGTTTCATTAAGTATTTATTTATGCATTCACGAGGAAGTTTGTTATCAGTGTGTTGTTGGTCTATATGCTTCGATTTAACTATTCCGTGGAGGGAGTACCGCATGCAGTTTGATTTTCGGCTGCACGTATGTACTCGTGCGGACTGCAGCGACTATGTAGCTCAGTGGCAGAGCATTGGGTTACATAGCCGGAGGTCGGATATGTGAACCTGGGCTGAGGTAAGATTTTTTTATACCACCCCTGCCCACTTAGTTGGGTTGGACTCTGAGGGGTTGTGAAATTAACTTGAAAGTAAGAAAAAGAAAATGAAATGTGCGATTTATTTTCCCGGTATTTTTCATGGTTCTTGAACCAGCACTTGCAAGGTTGCAGGCAACCTATATAAATGTTAGTTGCGTATTGCGGCTGTGAACAATACAACAAAAATTGTGATAGAGATGGTATTTTCCTTAGATCAGTTTCGAGCATTCTTCCGGCTACTCCGAATTAGGTTTTCCTGCAGTTTTCCTAATTCGTAAGGTAAATACCGGAGTAGTATAGAACAACTTAAGACCTTCTGCAGTAGCACCTCTAAAAGCATTGTGCAAGCCTATTGAGAGCCCAGAACTAGAGAGGGATAATAAATAAAGAAATAAATAAACTATTTCCGCAACAGTCCGCTTCTTGGCTGTATCTGTTGCTTTCTTTTCGTGCGAACTGCAGTCTTGTGTCTTAGCATAAACGAGAAAGGGTTCTCTAATTAACATTTTCTCTATTTAAAATATGTTTCGCTTGAGCGATAATGGAACATTAATATTTAATATTGGCATTCTTACCACACGGTTCATACTAAATTAATTGAAGTTGATGGGGGAGTAGACCTATCCTTTTGACGTGATCTCTTTGGTACGTGCAATTTAAGACTTTACGAGTTGAACCGGAACCGTAGATGTGTTTTGTACTTGATCTGATTTATCGTATTTTCCACTTGTGTTTATGATGTCTCGTGTGTTTAGTTCTCGTTTAATTAACATCATTTCACTTGTTTACCTGATTTAATTTATCGTGCTTTCCTCTTGCATTTATTGTCTGTATTGTTTGTTTTTATGAATTTGTTTAACTGCATTTTATTCGATTACCAGATTTTTATCACACAATTTATCATGTTCCATTTTGGTATTGGCTTTGGTCGTAGTGTTTCCCCCAGAGACTGTAAGTATAGGTTAAGTCGCGATTGCAGTGCCCGATTGTGGAACATTACAAAATATTCATGATGTCCTGGATGTCTTCAGTTTTCTCGAGCGCCACCAGAAGTTGATCAACCCATCAAGCTGTCACGGAAACTACCAATAAGTTCCGATATTTTATCTCTTTTCTATTTCTTCAGATTATGATGTACTCTCTCTAGATAATTCTATCAAACGCTTCCGGGATGGAAGATATCACAAACACTCATATTGTATCATTGGAAGATAAGTACTTTCTGTGAAAAAATATTTGAAAGAACTCATTATAGAGATAAAAGTGGTAATTATACTCTTAATTTACCCTTTAAAGATGCCGAACTCTTATTAGATTTTAATGCTACATGTAATAGCGCCATAACCATATTTGCTTCGTTAGAACGACGCGACGCATGTTGAGTAAACCCGCAAATCGATCTTAGTATGGACTCTGCCTTATGCATATCGTCTTCCTAACAAGACGAAATAAGGTGCCCTCTCTTGCAGAACATTCATAGTTCTTGCAAAATGGAAAAGATCCCTCCAAATTTTTAAGAAAACTCAACGCTTTCTTCGATCAAGACGGCATACTGAGAGTGGATGGCCTCATTAGAAACTTGAACTAGAAACGTTTTCTTCACATCGGGGCCCAAAAGCTCCATTTTGTTATTATGCAACACTTGATAATGTTGATTTAACACACAAAGAACAAACCTTAAAATATGACATTCACATAGTTTGGATTTTGGGTGACCAGTCCAAATATTTAACACATCACACAGAGTTATCTTAGTTATTCTTGGTTCGATAAGAACCAAACAAACATTAATTAATGTCATAGTAAGTCAACCTTGTATAAAAACGCTAGGTGAAAGCGTAAGTACATAATATAAGAGAGGGCACAAGGTATTACCTATTAGCAGATCCCACATGTTCCGACAAGGCAAGAGCAACCGTCGACATATACTACTTGTATTTACCTAACATAAACAAAATATATAGAATCGGTAGACTCAAAGAGGTGACATAATTTTGCCTCGACTTAGCAAAAGATTGGCACAAAATCTAAAGACACATAAAATCAAGTACATACAGGGTGACAATTTGAAAACATACCACCCCCCATATCTTAGTAAATAAACGAGATATTTAAAAAAATCAAAATCCGTTTCGGTAATTTGGAGGGGGAATCACAATGACATAGTTGGCGACGCACCCCCTCCAACCCCCCGCGCCCCAGCCACCCCAACTTTTAAATCTTAAATAGTGACCCCCCATGTGTGATACGTCGTTGGAAAGCTCTGAAAAAATGCTTTCCAACCATACCAAATAGCATTACATTTAGGTTAGTAATTATCGTGCAAATAAAAAAATAAACTAATATGATACATTTGAAATCTGTCGTATTTAAAACGCAACCGGCGAACATAGACGAACTAAGACAGAGAATAATTCAAGAATGTCGAAATATTGCAAAACCAACATTTGAAAAGGTTCGACAAGAGTTTGAGAATAGATTATAACTGGCGATCAAAAATGAGTTGCTGTCGAGTCGGCTTTGGAAGTTCAAGTTAAATACGATTTTCCATGTTTATTTTTTGATTTGCACGATAATTACTAACCTAAATGTAATGCTATTTGGTATGGTTGGAAAGCATTTTTTCAGAGCTTTCCAACGACGTATCACACATGGGGGTCACTATTTAAGATTTAAAAGTTGGGGTGGCTGGGGCGCAGGGGGTTGGAGGGGGTGCGTCGCCAACTATGTCATTGTGATTCCCCCTCCGAATTACCGAAACGGATTTTGATTTTTTTAAATATCTCGTTTATTTACTAAGATATGAGGGGTGGTAAGTTTTCAAATTGTCACCCTGTATAAATATATTTCTGACGTACGTCAGGCACTTTTGTGGGTTAACCTACCGACGTTCAAAGTGAGATTTGGTATCGAAATCAAATAGGTACATCACATAATCAAAACAAGTCATCCTACTAAACATTAATACTCATCATTACACGATTTAATTAAAAAGTAACAGGAGCATTACTTTAATTAACATTACAACAAAACAACGAAACATATCGTGTCAAAATATCTTGACTTAAGGCAACCCACCCCCAGATGAAACACCCTGTGTTACTGTATCTAAATATAATAAAAATAAGGAAACCTGCAAATGAAAGAGGGTTCGTCTACAAAGGAATTTTTTTTGTGCGAACAAATGGAAGCCGTTAGTAACAAAAGCGTAGCTACTCGATTACCTACAGTGATAACTGTAAATTGGAAAACTTATTTACATAAAAAAATACAATGGACTTTTACGGTATGAGTCATTAATTATGAATATGATCTGCATAATTTAATTATAAAGGTGCAAACGGTAGATGTAATTAATATGTAGTTATAAATAACGTTACCACGGTATTTACCCAAAGTATCATGCACATTAATTTAGCAAATAAACCCATAAAGAGCGTTTAAAAAAGTGGTAGAGCCCATCGGTGTGACCCCACGGAGTCATTGGATTTGACCCATTTCCAATTGGCTTGTTACATGTGGTATATATGTTAACTGTGCAAAGTTTGAACCAAATAGCTTCAAGCGTTTGCCAGAGGCAGAGCGGCGTGACTCTACGGGAACGGGGTCATCGGATTTGACCCATTTTCAATAGACTTGTTACATGTGGCAAAGTTTGAACCAAATCGGTCCAAGCGTTTAACAGTTATCTGTTCACGGACAGACGGACACCATCGACTCCCCTATAAAACTTGCATCGCTTTGCTCTGCCGCTTAATAATGCAATGCAATCGGTACCAAACAAACTAAAGATAAAAAGAAAAACATGACCTGAGTAATAGTCCTATCACAACGGTGCACCCACTCGATTCATTCCAACCACAAAAAAAAACAACAACAACAAACTGGATTGATTTTCTTCGAAGGGAGTGGGATAATGGCATTCTTCGCTCTCCCCGTCTCTTTATTTATTTATTAATTGTCTCTTTTTGTTGCTTTTTAAAGGTGCCCCTTCAGAAGGTCTTACGTTGTTCTATACTACTCCGGTCTTTACATTACGAATTAGGAAAACTGCAGGAAAACCTAATTCGGAGTAGTCGGAGTTCTTCGATATTCAGCCTTAAAAGGAGAAATTTCCCATAGTTTCATTAATGTTCTAACAAACACAAATTCCTGTGAGAAACCATAGATTCCCATGACACAGTGCAATCCCATTTGTTGCGCCAACAAATAAGTAAATCACCACCGGAACTTTTTTCAGCATAACGTAAATATACTGGCGCGCTAATTAGTTTGTCCTTGATCGCGTAAGGCTGTTTTAATTTCTCTAAGGAAAGCGTTTTATTCGAAGTTAACTTGTTTATTACTTCCTCTTAAATGGGGTCATCCCGCCTTCATTTTTTATTTCTGATCCACAAAGTACATTAAAAATAAAAAGACCCGTGTGTCCTCAATTTTTATTTGCGAGTAAAATAAACCCAAAATAAATTATTGAAAAGCTGTGTTTTTAGTCCGAATTTGAAACGCTTTAGACTAAATACGTCACAAACCTACAACCAATCACGTAGAAGTGAGCTGGCAACCTTACGCGAGGGTCTGACGTTTGTCACATTTGACGTTTTGAGAGGGATGTTTAACTGCATCACAGCCGTCTATAATTACAAGCCATGCTGAGAAGTTTGGCAACGTTGTTCGAAAGTCAATCGGTGGGCCGATGTAAGTTTTAATGGCGTCTTGTTGCTCTTGAAAAATGGCATTTTTCCTCTCTCCTATGTTTCGCCTTGGCGGTTTTAATGTAGAAGAAAGATACTTAGGCAGCTTACAATTGTGCATATATATTATTTATTTACAAAAATGGATAATAACATTTTTATTTGACTTTAAAATTCGGAACGCTGTAAATTGGTAACTGCATCATAATGTGTTTTCCATCGAGATCTCCGAAATTGGCGAACTTCTGTCGAAAGAGGTGGAGGTGAAGCACACGCTTGAGCACTTAATTTCGGCAAAAGGATAGTAAATCGCTGTGCATCAGCGAGGTTTTATCAACCACCAGGTGCGATTCAGAATGGCAGATTTTAAGCCAGTCGCTACTCCAGTGGGTCTAGGTACGAAGCTTTTAAAGAGGGGAGCCCCGTAGACTTCAAATTCCTGTACCATGAACTCTTGGGAATAAGTTGAAAGGTTCCTTCAGAAAATCGATTTGACATGTCCGTGCTAGAATACCTGAAATACAAACTAATTGTATTTTTTCATGATAAACACTTACCGTACTTACGTACCCACGTAGTGTGTAGGTCATATTTGAGCTTGTACAGGTACTTTGAACAAATACAAGTGCTTGTAAAGGGTCCAGTAACGAGTAGCCTGCTTTAGAGGTTATGACAACAAATCGATATATTTCGTTTAGCAACTTACCTGAATAATAATTTCTGTTCATTCCATACGGAGTAACACAAATTGTCGCATTCTCGCTCTGTTAAAACAGGTAAATATGAATATTACACCCAAAACACGTATAAAATACACCTGAAATCTGTCAAGTTGAATTAGGAAATCGGCCTACCATGCAGTGTTGCCATAATTCTCAGCACGGCTTGTAATTATAGACGGCTGTGACTGCATCTAGCACGAAAGTGACAAGCGCCTGTGACAGATGACGCAAGTTATAAATGCCATTCTCCTGCAATATTGCCAAGTCGTTATGTCATCTGAATGGTTCTAGGAGCTGATTGGTCGGGCTTATTACGTCACAGACCCGCCACAATCATATCGTTTTGAATAAACCTTTAAAACCGCACATGTTCATTATTTTTTTGCTAATCAGCCTCTATTTTTAAATAAACTTTTACTGTCCAAAAAAATGTTTTATGGTTTCAGGTACACGCTTACTAAATTAGAACTGCGGAATTCAACTATACTGTAAACCCCCATTCGCGATAATCCGTATTCTGCAGTGAAAATATTTTTCCACCGCTCTCACACCGTAGTCGACTAAGAACTACGACCGTACCGTAAATACGTGAGAAAATTATTTTGTGCCGTGACCGTTAACAACAAAAAATTGCAGGTTACGGAAGCTAAACTAGTGCCCCCGCACGTACTTTTTCATTGTTTATGTAAAGTTTTGTGCTAAATATGAGCTGGTTTGCTCCACGAAGGAAAACTTTTGTTTTCTTTTTATGAGATGTTGAATAGGTACTAGAATACATGGATGAACTTAAAGCCTTTCATGTTAATTAATAGTGAAAACCAAGAGCAGTAGCTAAAAATCAACTTAAAGAAGAGAACCTTTTTTTACTGTGTCAACTTGATCCAATATTACAATGAAAACGTATAAGCTGGAACGTTCAACGTACAGTTCATCGCAACTTTTCTAGACTAATCCTTTGTAAATAGGTATTCCACGTTGATACTCCACCGGTGTTGCCTAACTATGTGATTAAACGAATGATTATTCTTATCGTTAATTGTACATAATTACCTTGTAACGTCCTTCAGATAGCCACGCGGTATTCATTTGGCAATGGAACTTTTTAAATTAACGTTGACGTCTCGCAAATAAATGCCCAGACGTTACAAACCACCTGAAGGGAAATGCGGAATGTCGCACTTCCAATGTGAAAAAAATATACTTACGAATTAATACCCCTTATCAGGTGTATTTGAAGAGACCTTTATCTAAATTATACTAACGAAGCAATTTCGTAAATCCAACGACTTGATGTCTCTGAATTGGTAGTGGGTTTCACAGTGCTGCGTACAATATGGGCTAACCTGTAGAGGTCCTTTTCACAAATATTTGGTAACGGATCGGTAAGCAATGTAAAATATATGGATGTTGGCTTCACTAATAAGGCATTGGGAAAAATAAATCTTGAAATCTTAAGAAAAGATAGAGGTGCCGTTATCTTATCCGAAACCATTGTCCCATGAGAGCTTGGATAGGCATCTTCGATGTGCAAAAATTGACGTGAAGTCTAGTGATAACTCCAACAGCCATGACCGTCGAAATATTCATACTTGTGACAGTGTTCGCAATCTTCATTGCATCCTGTTGCGGGTTCCTTCAGAAAATACGGGAATTCTACAACGGCCAAGGTAAGTCATCTACGTTGCCGCGTGTCAGGCTGGTGTAAATCAATTTCCAGGTATTCCACAAGCGGCTAACACACCACATCAAAACGAAGAGCAAGGTACAGCTGGCGTCTTTCCCGCAATGTTCTCTCCTCCACCTTATATAGGTAAATTCCTTTCCTGTAACGAAGTGTGTTTGTAATAAGAATTGTTGCAGAGTACTTAGAACCGCCGCCAAAATATGAAGATCTGATCAAAGAAAATCAAATTACGGTAGTCGTCCCTCGGACGAATGAAAATCCGGTTGAAAGATCCCAAGATGTTCCTTTGACTTACACGATAGCAATAAGTCGCCAATGATATTTTGTATGTATGTAGCAGAAACTTTGTTTTAAATCTGTACCGTCTCCAATAAACGTTTTTTTCTGGATTTGAGGGTGAACGGGTGTTCGTATTCGAAAAAGTAGGTTCGATTTTGTTTTAATGCCGCCGCAGCGCTACTGTCGTCGCTTCTAACATGCGCGCATGCTTCCTTTGTTCACATGCTACAAACATACGCCATTACGGTTAAAAGTTTTCGGTGTTTACTGAAGCCGTGAGGGTATCCGAAATTCATCGTCATATTAGATTTACAGTGAAGGCAATGTCTGAGAGAGTGGTTCATAAGTGGGTGAGAGAGTTTAATGGAAGAAAGCGAATGCCGTTCTCTTGTGAATGATGACTCGGGTGGACTAGTTGGCCGGAAAATTCAATAGAACAGACGACTCACAATGTCGATACTTACTGATGGAAATGAATTTTCACAGGTTTCGAGAACTGTTTTGCATGAGACCGAAACCGACCACATCTTTAAAGCTGGCATAAACCGCTAGTGCAAGTTCCTGAACAATGGTGGGAACTATGTAGTATAACAATAATTTCTTGTATGACCACGGGTATAAATTATCTAAAGAAAAAAATTGTTTTCGTATATTTACACCGAGCTTACTTTCTGGATAGGAGAGGTATTCTGGACCATTGTACTCCCCTCTGCCACCTAAAATGTCACTCAAGAATAACATCAAGCGACTTAATTTTTTTATCAATTTTCCACAAGAAGCAACTAAAACATGGAATATCTCGGAAACCGTTTGAAGCAGCTTTTGACATTTTTGCATCAAATTAAAGGTCTGGGAAAAAGGAAAACAAGGGTGAAGAACAAAATGGGGGTTGCCATTTGAAAAAATGGAGTTACGGATATTTAAAAGTAACGGTGTGTGGATGGTGAATCCAGGACAATGCAATGAAGCCAGTTTTGATGTCACTTGCACCCATCCCTCGTGCGTGCGTCCTCTTCTTGTCTTGGGGCTACAAGAGAGGCTGCAAAACAAGATTCTGCAATTAGTATCGGCGGACACTTGACGAAGATGGAGAACTCCTTCCATACATTCAGATTCAGAGCTGCGGTTGTAGGGGAAATTGCTACAACAATGGCAGCGAAAGTAACTTTATTTTACACAACTTTGAAAGTGGTAGGGAGGAAGTCACAATGTTTTAAAAAGTTTTCATATAAAGAAATTAGAACATTTTTTAAACTAAATAGGTACTATATTTAGTTTAAAAAATCTTCTCATTTCTTTGCATCAACTAAATAATGGAGTCATTACATTTACGTTTTCGTATGGTTTCTTACTTACCGAATGCCCTAAAATTACGCCGCCAAACCAACTTCTGCCTCTTGGTTGCATAGTTAACATCCGCAGTTAAGCCCTTCAGGTGTGTAACATCCGGTAGTCGCAATTCGCATATTATTGCTCCGAGCCACCGAAATGAGGAATGAGTGGCCAGTGTAGTAAAAATACGGAAAAAAGAACGCCTTTTTCATTGTTTTTGGACTTGCCAGGCGCCATATTTGTAATTAAGCCCCAGGCATATGACGCTGCAAGAGGTCTCCGCATACTTAAATGTTAATGGATGTGATTCTACACGTAAAGTATAACCCAAAACCGGAGCTGTGCAAAGCCCTTTTGCAATGTGCTTCATTCCAAAGCCCTCAAGCCCGTGTAAGAGGAATGGTGAATGGAAAGCTCAAATTCGTCTTAGCACGAAAAGGGCTTAAAATCCCAAAGCCCTTTAAAAAAGGCTTAAAGTTACGAAGCCTTAAGCTCAAAGCCCTTTGAAATTGAATTGAATTCCTTTTTAAAAATGAATTGAAATCCGTTAGGAAAAGGAATTGGGATTTGGAATTAAAAGAAATTGAAATCCTTGGCAAAGGAATGGAATTCCTGCGCAAAAGGAATTGAAATGCTTTATGAAAAGAAACCGAACTCCTTTAAAGAACGAACTAAACTACTTTGCCTTTCTAGATTCTAGATCTCGTCCCACCAAACAAACAAACAAATAATTACTTAACAAGTTACGTGCATTATAAAAAATAAAATTTTATTCTTACAAAGAATAAATAAAAGACGATTTTTTCCATCATAACAAAAAAAATAAATTCAGTATAGACACTGTAGACAGTAATTATGGTAAAAGGTAAAACCATTACAGGTCACATTACGACAAATGGGCATCAAAGTTGGCATTTGCCTTTAATAACACCAGATTCTCAAAGTTTTTCTCGCTCAACGCATGGCGCCGAGGTGAATTAATGTAGGACGCAAATGAAAATAACCTCTCAACTGCGGCACTAGCAAACTTGCATTAAATTTTTTAAATAATGTCCGTTCTGGGATCTTCTGGAGAACTTCTAATTCAATATTACGTAATATAACGTAATAAATATAAATAGTTTGCACAAGTGCTGGTTTGGTTTGCTTGCTTGCTAGTGCATCAGTATAATTGCATATAATTGTATTATAATTTAGTTAAGGCTCTAGATAGCTCTAGATAGAGGTAGGCACTTACACTTTATCCCATTAGAGAACAACAACACCGCACGCACTAACAGTTCTACGTACTGCAAAGTGCAAGCTCACAAAAATTGGAAATAAAAAATGATGTGGGAGTGGGAGGTATATAAGGAATTGAAGCCTTTTTAAAGAGGATTTCAAGCCTATTAAATAGTATATTAAGATACAAGTGTATAATCAAGTCTTTAAAGCACGCGCAACGAGTTTAAGGGCACGACGCAAAGCGGAGTGCCTTTAACGTTGCAAGTGCTTTAAAGACTAATTATACACGTGTATCTTATAGTATTTTTTATTATACCTGCAGTATAATTTAAAAATAGGAAATACAATGAAGTCATATTGACGTTATACTCGAATACATGTCTAATTAAGTGGGCTGGGTGTTCGTAATTTCACGATTGCCATGGAAATGTCACTTGACGTTTGCTTATAAAAATCATCGTCTTTGTGAATTAAACGATTTCCGTTGAAAAAGATAATACACCGTCCATTAAATCGATTGTTGTAAAATCTAAACAAACGTTGGTAGGTGTAAAATCCAACTCCAGCAAAGCCTATTATAAAGAATATGAAAAGTTGTTTCCATGGATGAATAGAGTTACTTACGAATACAGTCTTAAATGCATCCATAATGCTGGCATATATGAAGGAAAGGTATTTAAATCTTCTATATTTTGGTGCATTCATTCAAAACTTTAAAGCAATGCTGCGATTAAAAAGTGGAACAGATTTGGAAGCATACCCTAAATTACGCGCGTTTGTGAAAGCTTCAACCAAAGGATAGGTACAAAAGCCAAAGAAATGTTCTGCATTTACAGAAAGCGACCTAAGAGGATTTTTTATTTCATCCAGATGACAGTTTCAAAAGTCATACTTGAAGTATCGTTACTTAGCAACTTTAAAGCACGTGTGTTTTAAAGGCCCTTTTTCGCACGCATTTGAGTGTTTAAAACGGAGATTGTGATTCAGGTATAATAAAAAAGGAATTGAAGCTCTTTAAAGGGAATTGCATCCTTAAAATGGAGTTTTCAATGAAAAAGTGATTTCAATTCTTTTAAAAGGAATTTAAGCTCTTTGTCTGAAATCCAAAGCCCCAAGTTCACGCGAAAAGACTTTAGACGTAAATTCCAAAGCCCTGTTTTTAGAAAAGGCTTGAAGCCTTGGAATTGCAAGCTCTTTTAGAGCTTGAGGGTTTTCCAAGCCTCTTGTACCAATTCCTTTGCACAGCTCTGCCCAAAACGTTCAGCGGCGTGCCTTGGGGGCTCGAAATAACCGAAAAACGGCTTTGCCAGTTTGTAGCACAAACCGCTGTTAGACATGATTTAGAGAACCTTTTTCAGAAATGTCTCCCTGACTATACTCTATACATACCTAGAATAAGCGTAGGTATAGAGAAAATTAAATCGACGTGTACTCACTTTTATAACAATTGCCTTTATGTTTATGATGATGTATTGGAACAAGATACAGGACAAACGCTTTTTTCTGTACATGAATGATACGAGGACCTTCAAGCTTATATCTGGCCATTCCAAGTTGCGCTACAAGGTTAGGGAAATAAATATTTTAATTACTTAATATTTACGGATTTAAACATACCTTGCCGTAAAGTAATCGGGCTTTTTAATTGTGTAGCCGGTTAATATTTATAGGTACATTTACTTGCGAGTTGTTCCGAGAATAATACGTAGAAATAATTTACTATTGATGTTGATATAGCAAAAAGCAAAGGAGTACATAGGTGAAAGGTACTATTGAAACGATTCGGACGATCCGAGATTACTTTCGCCATAAATAAAACTACTCTGCAGGGTGTTTTTGTGGGACTGAATACCATATTGCTAATTTTTACAGTTTCAACGAAAATGTAGTAGGTATATTTTTGAATAAGTAATCAAAACTTAGCTCCTGTCAGACTCCTTAGGTAAACGTTGTTATAGTAAAGTATCAAAAAAATCATTCACAAATAACAAATGTATTTGATTAAAATTTAAAACTTTTGTGAAAACCCTCGTTCATTCAAGCAACATAGTTTTTATAGGTAGATACATACCCGCGATACTATACTCATCACTAATTGCCGTTTGCACCGACAAATTTAAGCGGTGCTTAGCTTAAGCATAGCTTAAAATCCATGGCAACGATTATTGAGACAATGGTTGCCGTGGATTTTAAGCAATGCTTAAGCTAAGCTCCGCTTAAATTTGGTGCAAACAGCCATAACTGAATAAAATTTTTGCGAATACAATAGCTGCTTTTATTTTAATGATGTCGTATCTCCACATCGTAATATGATACTTTTATTACTTACAACACTTCTGCGGTCTGCCACTAATCTGTACCGATTTTATCAAATGTAAGGGTAGTATATTTAAATCTGTGGTAAGGTCTCCAAATCAAAAAAATTGTACAGTTTCTTGAATGTACACTTTATCTGGGTAAATGCTCCCCTTTTCGTTTATTGTCTTGGATTTCTGTATCATTTCGTTCAAACTTTCTCTAAAAACGCAAACTTTACAGGCTTGTTTTGGGTAAATAAATAAAATACATCGGAAAATAAGCCTTCACCCATTTAGTTTATAGTGCCTACTATCATGCACTCAAATCGCTTTCTCGTAAGTTTAATAATAACAAGATGGCACGTTATTTTAGAACACTCGAAATGCTACAGCAAACGGGTGCGGTAGATCCCTCTTAAAGCTGTACATCTTATTTTCATTTTCATATGGGTTTGTGTAACGTGTTTAAATTTATTTTAAGGTGGTGGCAATGTATGCGTTGTAAACAATGACAATGTAAAACGTCAACTTGAGAATTAATACAAAAAGTAAAAAAAATTCAGTTTACATAAATACCAAGTAAAAAGAGAGAATATCTAACTTACTGTAGTAGCATAGAATAAACTACGTTGTTTACTCTATGGTAGTAGTTTACTCTAGTTCTCTCACGAACCAATCAAAAGCCAGAACGGTCTTTTGAAGACTGAAAAATATACTTACGAGAATACTTTTTACTTATCTCGCTAGTGTGTTTATTGGCAACATTGGTATTGCGTCACCGTACAGTCAAAAAATCTAGTGTGTAAGCTGTTCGTGATTCTAAAATGATATTACAAAAAAATCATTTGACATTTACAGAGTAGGTATACGTTCAACAAACACTGCAAGATCAACAAAAATCTAATCATAGCATTCATAAAACCATATGGCGCACTTACAGTATACTTATAAATTATATATCACATACGAAATCGGTAACAGTAATAAATATACCCCGAACCTTAACTGGGACTTGGATCTTGATTTGTTCTACTACTCGAAGCTGCATGGACCGCGGGTGTGTTACTTTTAGGAGCAGTCATACAAACCGCTTGCTCATATGACGGTAATTCAACTGAAACTTAATTATCAAGTTTGCGTATGCCACTTAATAAAAAGCATCTTACTTTCAGAATACGGTGGAGGTGGGACGCGATCTTTTTGCTGCATTCTTGCAGATTCCGTCAATATAAAGGAATCTACTGAAACATTGCTGTTATGGGTGGGCCATCTTTGGTTATCGGTACTGTTTTCATGGTTCATCTGTCCTGATACACTCCAAATGGTTTGTTGAGCTGAAACAATAGACGAGATTAAATTTCACAGAAAGTACAGCCGACATTAAAATAACTAAGAAATTGGAGGAGGGAGTATTAACTAGTCATCGATCTGTATTGCACTTTTCTCCATTTGTCAGATTGAGCTCATACTGATTCTCAAGGAATACGCCATCTGATAGTCGGGTATCAAAATACAATGACTGACACAGTGCTTTGTATGGTAATGATACCTTCCTATATGAAGAAAAAGCATCGCTTACGGTAAAGTTTTATCCACACTTTTCTAATAACGCCAGATGCACAATATATAGTTAGTACACTAAACACTACTAAAAATGTAAAAATGCCAATGACAACGGTAGTTTCCATAATAACAATTAACACGATCATATAGCAATTGTAACTTGGAGGCCCTAAACGATAGGGGCTTATCTGATAAGATTAAAATATTGCTCCATGTTTTGCAATTATTGACGGAATTTATTTCATCTATTGAAATCCGAGGTCAATTGCAGTTGGTGAGCATTATATTACCTTACTGTCAACCAGTAAGTACTGTTCACGAAGCCCCTAATCTAAATCATTAAATAGAATTGTGAATTCACAGTGGTATGACTGGATTTATATTATCTAAAGGAGTGTACACGGAAAAAACAATGACAAACAAAATATACCTAATAAGGGAGCTCAATGGACTAATAATTATTCTAAATGTTGATCCTAAAAATTCACTAAGGGCATAATTTTAACATAATTATACCCCTCTTGCCAAGAGAAATTAGAAACCAAACTTACAGCGTCGATCCGAACGAACAGTTGCCGCCCTTTTCCAACACACATAGCACGTCCATCGTATAAACACATACAAAAAACAGCTACCCACCAAAATAATTGCAACCTCAAATGCGTTAAGCATTATTAGCACCTAAAAAACTTGCACTATCTAGTACTGAATGCGGACGATTTTAATAAAATGGGTAGTAGGTATATCAAAGTACTTACCGATGTTCAGATAACATTATCATTAAACGCTATGTTCATATCTATTGGTTCTAGCTGAGTTCTTTATATCCTAACTCTAAAAGGTATTTGACTTACCCTTAACCATATCGTTCATTACTTTCCATCTAACAAACCCGTATACTGCCATTGTTAATAAAATGGCAAACACAAATATCAATAGTGGTGTAAGCGACATGGCGAAATGGAAGTGAAAGGTTTGGGTGTTCGCGATATATAAACGTTTGTAGTCGATTAGATAATAGTGATTATTAATAGAAGTATGACGAAAAGAAATCTTTAATTGTACACCTAGATCTCGAAAAAAGATCTTGGTTTCCTTGGAAACGGGGCAACCGGGTATACCGTTATTATTATTGTCCAGGAGCCTCTCTTGCAGATAGAGTAGATACGTTGTGCTTTGTCAGATTATATAGTTGCTTCTGAAATGATGCTTTTCTTACATTTCACATTATTCAATTTGCATAGCAAACGAAAAGCATCTAGCTAGAAAATTCTAGTCAGCATATCATACTTTCTAGAAAGTATACACGTCATATGCTACTTCATCCCTTATCCCCGGTGAGAGTGACTTATCCTTTATCGACTTGATGACCAAGAATAAAATCTAGTGTAAATTACGTTCAGAATTATAGAATTTCTAAAAAATACAAATTCTCACTTTTTGTCAGAGCTGCCCACACATTAGTACTGAAAAAATATAAAATATTAGGGTGACTAAAATATCGAAAATGAATCATAAGCGGTAAGAGGGTTGAAGAGTGTACCGTGTGCGGACTATGAGGAATGCAATAGTTGAAACTACTGCTGAAGGTAGAAAAAGACAGGCAATTGACAGAGGTGAAACGAACGTGTAAGATTAAGTATTCTTTGGTGTAAGCTCAAAATAAGTTTCAATTAAACCTAAAAAAATGTTTATATAAAAGAATTTTAATTTTGTGTATTATTTATTTCCTAAGTATACCTATAATTAATACTGAATACCGAAGCCACAGAACCGAAACCGCTACAGAAACCCCTACAAAATAATTCTACCTAAATAGTGGAGAACCGGAATCTATATTTCATAGGGGTTCCAACCCCTGGTTTTACACTGGTTCGATGTGACTTTCCTGGTAATTCTATTCGCCAGGAATTAATAACATCTATGTTCTTGGCGTGGATTGTTCTTCAACTAAAAAACGTGAACATTTTTCTAGTGTATGTAATTTTTTAATTCACGAGCGAACTGTAGCAAAGCGAATAGAATAGATTACTAACTTAAGAACACGGTTGCACTTTACACAGTAAAACGTCTTGTCGTGTAGTGTTGAAAATGCGAAGTATTTTCGTGTATATCATTACACATCTTGTACGATTTACCCATCGCATTGTGACAAATCATTTAAAGTTTACACTATTCGTAATCATATTCGATTTGGTGTAAAGTGATTAATGCCCCCCAAAATATACTGATGCATATATAAAGTACCTAGATGTTGATAAACGTATAAGGTAACTAGATATTAATATATTATAAGATTGTAACTGCCTTGATAAAACTGCTTATCTAAAATACTGTGAAAATTTAATTTGGAAGCAATTTTTCTTAAAACCCGGTGCTTGTCGTGGAGAAACTGTCAAAGGTTGGCCTTTAGGAGAGCTCCTTTTTATAGACCGACGACACCAGGAACGACACTGATGTAATCTTAGATGAAGAAATGTTACTTTCTGGATGCTATAATATACTGCCTGAACAGTGAACACCCAGTATACTTTTAGTAGGGGAGCTAGCCCGAAATCCACTGAACGCGAATGATCAAAATTTTAACCGATAGAGTTCCACTTTGGCCTATCCGGGTATGCTCAAATCTAATAAATATACCGGATAACCTCAGCTACGTCTATGGATATCATACTTCTTGCTACCGTCGTTATACAGTAGTGAAAAAAACTGCTATTGAAAAGTATAATAATCTTTCCGAAGAAGTCCCTTCTGAACCACATGTGCTAAGTACGGAATCAGATAAAGATGAGACTCGCGGTTCTGGTGAGAGCATGTTAACTAAAGAAGATTTAGTTAAACCATTAACATCGAACACAACTGACCTATTTAAAAATGTATGTCTCTTCTATTCTGCAATAAGAAATATTTTTGTGATAATCAAAAAAATTATGGGCTTATTAGCGTTGCCACGCAGAAGATGCAAATTAGCATATTATCTTGAATATCAGTGCTCTTCTTCATCTTTAATCAGCCAAATTATTCTCGATGGACAACAAGATTCCACGACAATGTATTAGACATAGAAACAAAGTACCCTAACTACAACAGTCAATTGGTAATTGGTTTATTTTCAATTAAACGAACTAATAAACCGTTTTCCCGATCACCAATAGATTTAAGTCTCGAGCAGACCATAAATGCAAATGCTGCACGACGATCAGGAGTAACTTCCATAACGAATTCTGTGGAAGCTCGGAAAAGATGGACACTTAGTCATTCAGTATAAGAACTTCAATCGTGACACAAACGTTTGAAGATGCAGGTTGCAATAAAAAGGAAGATATTTCAGCCGATAAAAAAAGACAAGAAGGCATTAAATTCACTAATAACTACTATAGAGGATTTCATGAATCCTTTTTCAGATGTACCGAAAGATCAATTGTTTAATATTGCCACTGGAAAGGCCACCTCCAATCAAGCAGAAAAGTTCCTTTTGAATATTATAATAATAATAATAATATTTATTCAAACCACTTTACAATAAATATAATTTTGTTTGTGGCAAGTCAAGAGAGACAAATACAAGTATAAGACAAACGTAATGACATACAATACATACAACATACAGGACTAGTTGACTGCATGGAGGCCCAATCCAAGTACTCTATAGTTGAGTAGAATGCATGTGAGATAAGAACTTTTTTTAGGGAAGATTTGAATTGGGATAGTTTCAAGGTTTTAAAGATTGCCGGAAGTTTATTATATAATTGAATGTTAATTGAATTGTTAGATGAGAGTTTGAGTCTATGTTTATGTAATACTAAGAGATTTGATGATCTTGTGTTGTGATTATGAATATTTGCGACTTTTTGGAATCAAATGGTTTTATACGTACAATTTTCACCCCAACACGCGGTGTGCACTGTTTAGACAATATATTTGTTAACTTTTCCACTTCTAATTATCGTGCTTCGACACTAAATACAGGTTTATCCGATCATCTAGGTCAACAAATTGAACTTGTAAGTGCATCGAAAGGAAATGTAGTGTGTGCAAAGAACTTGTATCGTCCTTTGACTAGGTCGGGGATGCAAGACTTCTTTAAAAAACTCTCAAACTGTGATTGGAAGACTATTGTTCGTTCAGAACACAAAAATTTTAATAGTACGTTTAAGAACTTTCACGATATTATTTATGATTTTTACATTGCTAGTTTCCCAATTAGAAATACAACTAAAAAAAATGATGGCAAGGTCGTAAACTGGTTTTCGCAAAACCTATCTCGTTTAAGAGATCATTTACAACTCATTAGTGAATTGTATAACAGGTACCGCTCTCAGAACCTTTATGACCTAAAGAAATCCTTATCTTTAACTTATAAAAAGGAAATAAGATCGGCTAAAATGAAAGCAAATGATACGTTTATTAAAAACTCCTGCAATCCCACTAAAGCGATGTGGACAGTAATCAATTCACAACGAAATTGTAATATTGTACCTCAATCCAATTTATCTTGCAATGAATTTAATATGTATTTTGCTAATATCGTAGACAACATTTTAGCCAATTTACCCAGTAGGAACACCGACTCCATGAACTATTGTAAACTAAACTCCTCTCATACGACCTTTGATTTTAAAAATGTATCCCAAGTTGAAATTCGCGACGCAGTAACCAGTCTGAGAAATAGTCATTCCAGGGATATTTACGGTCTAAGCATTCAGTTGATTAAACTCAATATTAATTCCCTTGTCTACCCACTAACCAAGTTAGTCAATACTATCATTGGCACAGGAGTCTTTCCAGATATAATGAAGGTAGCTTTAGTACTTCCCCTGTATAAAAACGGTTCCAACGATATGAATAATGTAAGTAACTACCGACCGATATCTATTTTACCCATATTCAGTAAAGTCATAGAGAAGATCTTATACAAACAGCTTATAAGCTTTTTTGAAATAAACAATCTGTTTTATCGGCATCAATATGGTTTTAGGAAGGGAAAAAGCACTTCAGATGCAGTTATTACCTTTATCAACAATGCACTAGAATGTTTTGAGGATGGTCGTCACATGGTTGCTGCCTTTGTGGATCTCTCCAAGGCTTTTGATTGTGTGTCTCATAAAATCTTAGTGAACAAGCTCAAGGAAGCCTACAAATTTGGCAACACCAGTGCACAGCTGGTTAAATCATATGTCACCGATACCAATGCGTACGTTACGGTCACTCCCTATCTGATAGACTGCCAATAAAACATGGTGTGCCGCAAGGGTCAATCCTTGGCCCCATATTGTTTCTTATCTATATTAATGACATGCCCTTGACCCTACCCGCTGATGTTGGGTGCATACTGTATGCTGACGACGCTACTTTGATGTGTAGCAGCCCTGATATCAACTATGCGAAACGTCAAATTCAACTTACATTGAACATGTTACAAAATGGTGCACTGATAATAACCTGATGCTCAATACGGATAAGACAGTGATCATGCCGCTAACCCTGAAAAGAGGAATTGAGGTCCTTGTTACCAATAAAATGTCATTATTGGGCTGTACGATAGACAGCAAATTAAATTTTAATTACCACTGTGATCATCTAACAAAAAAAATTAATACAGCTATTTTTTTAATGTTACGATTGCGGAATAGTACATCAACAAGGATTGTCAAAACAGCATACTATGCTCTCATCCAAAGCATCCTCTTATACGCAATATTAGCATGGGGACGTACTTCACATTGGCGATGCATGTTTAGATTGCAGCGCCGAGCCATCAGAATTATAGCTGGGTTGAAATACAGGGAGGATTGCAAGAAGGCTTTTATTGAACTGAACATTCTTTCCTTTCCTTGCATGTTCATTTTCGAAGCAATTTGTTATGCTAAGCAGAACTTATCAATGGCAAAAAAACAATGTAACGTACACGATCACGATACTAGGCTTAAGCATAACTTTCGAACTAAGTACTGCAGGTTGTCAAAAACACAGGATGGTGTAGTCCACCAATCTCAACTTCTTTACAACAGCCTTCCTAATAATATAAGATCTATGCCCATTGGAGCTCTTAAGTCACACCTCAAAACATTTCTTTCAAAACATGCTTTTTATTGTCAGGAAGAGTTCATGAAAAACTGTTATGCGATATAATATGTAAAATTGTACTCTGTTATCCTCTTCTGTTAGTTAGTCTCTGAATGTATCTTTGTATTTTGTTTGTAATATTTTTTTTTCCAATGACGACCGTAAGTGTACCCACACGGATAACGGTATAATAAATATTATTATTATTATTATTATTATCCGAGTGTTTTTGATACGATGATATGATATTGAATAAATCGGGACTAAATTAGTACGTGACAGATTTATTCAAGAATGTGTATTGGATCCTTGGTTTGAGAAGCCTATAAAAAAAGTGGAGGTTCATACTTTTGCCAACGAAGGTATTAAATACTCAATTAAACACAAAGAAACTAAACGTGAACTTAAATTTGAAAGAGATTTAATGAGTAAACTTTTGCTGTTATCAATAAATAATAAGCTAGACCTAGAATTAGTGATGACTTATCTCTTAACGCCTGTTCCTTTATCGCTTTCTTTGTAACCTCGATGGAAGCATGATAAAAACAACAAATCAACACTTCTTCAAATTTTAGAAAAAGTTTACAAAAACCCTGAAGAGCCACAATTAGTTGATGCCACGATCATTGATGGATATTTTTTTACACTTTAGATTAAACCAAAATTTCAAGGTTTGGCAAGATTTATCCGATCTAAATTATGTGGTTATAATGGAAATGAAATACACTTGATATTTGACAAAATTATTAATCATTCGTTAAAAGATGCTAAACGTGATCGAAGAATTGTAAGTGGTAACAGAACTACTGAAAATTATAGCGAGTAAGTATGCATTTTTATGATTTTCGAACGTTTTAAGTATTTTTTTTGCAGGAAACGTGGTGTATTAGTCAGAATATACTATCGGCTTTGAGCCATTTCGCTTTCAGTAATTCAGTAATGTTTATTGTTCAACAGATTAGTAATCCATAAATGAACAATTATAAAAGTAAATATAGAGGCGTATACATACATTATTATTAAATAATTATAAAAAAAAGTAAAATAAAAAAAAAGATAAATGGAATATAATTGTTACAAATTAGTAAGAAAAGTAAACAAACAATAACAGAAAAGGGTATGTGTATATAATGGTACACGTAATGTTGCAAAGTAGAAAGCAATTCTATGAATGAAGGCAAAATAATAATTACAAAACTCTGTTAATTAAAAATAGAACTTAAAACATTCGATAAAGAATTATAATTAATGTCACAGTTCTGACAATACATATTATAATTACATGCCATTATTAAAGATGAATAAAGAACAATATAAGTTCAGATTCTATTTCTGAAAGCTTGATAATATCAAGAAACCAATACTTTTTTTTTGAATTTTCAGATTTATCGAGACACATTACTTTTTTCACTAAAAACTCCACTATTTGTTTATGTGCGCCATTTTGTTTTTCGATAAATTCCGTTTCAGATTCAGAATCAATGACATCAAAATATAAAGTAACCAATTTCTGGATGAGAAAAGTTCTGAAAATGACCAATTTTTTTGGAAAAAATCCATTTTTTTGAGTTTTTTGGTAATTGCACATTTGCACACATTTTGACTTTTAAACTTGTTAGAGGAATCGATTAAATTGACGGGTTCTACCGCCAACTATTCACATACTAATTATGTCCTAATAAATTCACTTTTTCTTCTTGACTCCATTTACAGGAGTACAAAAAAAATAGCGTATATACCACAGGACTAAAGTGCGGAAGTGCGGCCTAATCCCTGAGGATTAAAACACACACCAAGGGACTTGGTACATAATATACTATTACGTCGAGGAAAACGCCTTCAATGAGAGAAATTAAAACAGCCAGTCAAGGATAAATTAATTAAGCGCACCGATATATTTTTACGTAACAAAGAACTGTTTTTAAAATTGAGTATAAGTTATCCCAACGCTAATGAAACCAACGGTAAATGAACTTTGTCGTTGAAGCTCGTTACGATAAGATGGTGATAAACTTAAGCATTTAAAAAATTCACTAGTAAAAGCAAGGTGTAAAATTTTGAGTTGGTGAAAGTTCCTTCTTTTGTGTTCGAAAAGAAAAGTTTAGGACCATAAGATAAGTTAGTTACAAATTACCCCCAAACTTTATCACTAAAGTGGGTATTCTCATACGTACTAAATATTTTATTTTTTATTATTTACAGCCCTTCGATTTTTGACCGACGAGTTATAGACCGGGGGATAATGACAGATTTTCGGACGTGATTTCTTACAGTATGCCTCTTGGAGTATATTGAGGTGTGGATATTCTAACGTTAATGACACAACTATGAATGAATCACTCCTTGTTCTTCATATATAAAAGTTAATTAACTTAATTAATTAATTAATTAAGTAATGCCATTACGTTCCCATGCAGTTTGTGATAACGTATGATCTATATGCTCTATTGGCATAACGAGTGGGACAGTAAAATTCAATGGTAAAACGTGCAGACATACGCAACAGAAGTTGCAAAATTGTTAAACAAATTTTCGTGTATTGATACAGTATGCCCTTTTGTTTTTCACTTCATATAGATGTATTTAGGTAGTATATATAATTCCCAGTTACAACTGTAATTTACAAAATAATTTCTTATGTGTCCTATCCAGAGCTTCGTAGCATACTGAAGAAAATGCCGGCATATTATATGAAGAACACGGAGTGATTCATTCATAGTTGTGTTATTAACGTTAGAATATCCACACCTCAATATACTCCAAGAGGCATGCTGTAAGAAATCACGTCCGAAAATCTGTCATTATCCCCCGGTCTATTAGGCCCTAAATTAAATTACGGGTTCAAGCCTCAAATCCGCCTACAAAATGGCGCGTCTTTAATCGTTAACTAATCGACTTCGTTTCCTTATAACCTAAACAAGTGTGTATAAAGACCATCTGTCAAAATCCACCAGATTACTGGCTCACTTAGGTTGTGCTTCTCGCGCTTCTGCATGACATCACTACGAGTAATTCTGATTCAGTCGTTTTGATCACGTAAAAGATATTAATATTGTGTTATTGCCTGTCAGACTGCCGCTGATAACTTTTTTGAGGCCATTAACCGATCACTGCGCATCCGGTAGCCACTCACAAAATATAGATCGCCAAATTCATTAATAATCCGTTGACCTACAAATCTGAAAATAATAAAATGTTGGAATTAATAGTCTTCTATTGGAAACACCCATCAGGATGCTTCCCAATACTTAACCCCTAAAACTGAGTTACGCTAGCTAATTTCAAAGTTACACCATTAATTTGGAAAATATTATGTTTTAATGAAATTTTGGGATATCAAAATTTTAGAAACCGATGGGATTAACTAGCGGCAAAATATTTTATGGTGCAATTACCGCTCTACGGTGCGATAATCCATTTGGGGATTTTATAAGTCTGAAGATCTGTATAAGGATAATCATTGTAGCGCTTTCCATTGTGATACAGATACCAATTAATTATCTAATCTCCTAATCATCACAGCGTTCACAGTGTTTATTGACATATGGCGCACTAGGACCAATTTTACGCGTTATTAATTTTCCCATGAATGTATTACATCAAGGTAGGTAATCAGTTGACAATAAAATGCAAACTTACCACAACGCGATGTCTTCAACGCTCGATCACAACGGCAAAATATCATACAAGTCAAGAATAACGTAACTGCGCCAAGTGCACCTAAACCGTAACAGAGGTTTTGTGTGGGAAGCATCTGTACTGATTTAATAATAGCGTAGTTCCAGCGCAAACGTCCGATGCGGATAGCGATAGATATATAGTAGATAAAGGAGATAGGTAATAATTTATGGCAGACGGCATGTTCACAGATTGCAATGAGGGTTTGATTGAGAATTATTAACTGCAAGCTTCCACTCCTTGTATCTCAGCTATCGACAACTTTTAGACTAAGGATTCTCGATACATTTTCAAAATGCAAAATCTCTGTCCGCAAATGCTGTTTTTTCGGGACGAAATTATATGGACGTGTTTAGTGTGATTTAAAAAATATTTCCTCGCACAAAATTTAATCTTTATCAAAAAATATTAAACGCTTCAGCCATCTAGACTTCTAGATGACCAACGGGGAATTTTTCGTATTTACAAGGGCTACGATTGTCACAGCGGCAAACAACAGGATGGTATGCACTAACGTACTATAGATAGGAATAGCACAAAGAGACGATAGGTGGTATACACTTCGCATCATTCCGTGAGCAATACATTTCAAACAAAGTGCAAAAGTGATTACGTTATTATTCGATCTTTATATAACGCTAGTTAAAAAATTTTTTTGACTACGCCACCGGACTTTACCTAAAAATATCTAAAATAGGTTTTTACCTGTTTTCTGTTTTACATGGGTAGTAAGATATGATAACATTCCAAAAGTGAAACTTTTCGTTTTCGCTCTCTATCTCAGAAACAAACGTAGCTAGATTGGTTCTGTTTCTGAAATAAAAAGTTTCACAAGAAGTGGCACAGTGTCGCGAAAACCGCAAATCTATATCTTTAAAATCAGCCGAGACTGCAGTCTCGCTCAAAATAGGACTTAGGATACACGGTACAATGGCAAAATGTGTAGTTTTTACGTTTTTAATTTCCATAAAATAGTTTGTATAAACCCTGTGCCGGATTCTTAGCAGGTATGGATGTGAAGATTACCAAGAAAACTAGGGTGAATTAGTTTGTACTGCAGTGTATGTCATTAAATGTTCTGGAATGTAGTCCTCAACGGCCAACGGGTTGTTGCAAAAATTTCCTTCTTGTACATAGTAGTCAACTTGTAAATGAATGCGGTTCGTTGAACTGCATCGTTTTACTTTTTATTAACTATAGCGAGTAATAAAATGTTTAAATTAATTTTCTAATGGAAGTTATTTGACTGACGAAGGAAACCTATTATTTGTTGACTAAAGATTATCAGTGATGGTATGCAATATACGAAAATATAGAAGTTTAGTTCATTACCCGAGTACCAAGGTAATAATACACTTACTTACCCGATACCTGTTATATACTGACGAAAAATCACGATCAAGTTCAAGACAAATTATATTTTATATAACGTGTTTATGTCGTCATTTTAATGTTCAAGCTTATAGAGTACTTTATATATGGGGTGATCATAAAGTAAAGGGTACACTTTAAAGTCGTATATAACTAAGAAAGTAAATTAAATCTAGTTGCCTTAATAATTGGATTTTACTGTATCTGTGGATTACTGATACATCAGACGTAATCATCGCAACATATAGAATTATTATGGTATAAATGTGCACAATACGAAGAAACGGTTGGTAATCATACATTACCCACGTCAAGCACCAACTAAACTCTGATTTGTTGTCTCTTAATTTAAAGAAAACTTATTTTGTGTATTTTTCATTAATAAATCGCCAAGTTCCTTTCAATAACGTTTTGATTCATTCATTTAGTTGTTTAAATCAAAACTATCTAAATTGTGTATGTGATCACAACATAATGGCAGCTTCTGAGGTTAAGTACTTAGGTATCCTAATTGACTGTAACTTACGATGGAAAGCCCATGTAGACAATGTAACTAAACGAATAAGATTGTTAACGTACAAAATTAAATTACCTGACAATTTATTAAATATGGTATATTACGCTACAGTACAGTCGGTTATTATGTACGGCATTTTAGGATGGGGTGCAGTAGCAGATTGTTATTTGCATCAATTAGAAATTTTACAGAAACGGATTATTAAAATACTGATGGGTAAAGACTAATCGCTACCCTACCAATCTTCTGTTCGCTGAATCGGGATTATTAACGATTTGACAATTGTATCTGCAAAAGATTGCTACTTTTACTTTTGAGCGCAAAGATACATATAAAGTGCTTGCCCATGAACATTATACAAGAAGCAACCAAAAAACGTTAATAATTCCTAAAACGAGTACTTCGCATGCCCATCATCATGCATTATACTTGGGTGTTAAGCTTTATAATAAAATGCCTATCTATTTAAAAAATTGCGAGACCCTACATTCGTTTAAGAAAAGGTTTAAGGATTGGCTATTAGGTGTAGAATTGGATTTTTACTCCAAGCTAACGTGATCTATATTTTTGTTTTGTTCTTTTTTTTGTATTAGTGTACTTACATATAATATACTCGATTACCCATCACGCACGAGCCTTGGCTTATGTGATTGTTGCCAATTTTTTTCATTATATCAATAAATAATTATATTATGCTAAATAAATACAAATACAAATAAATACAAAATTAGCAAAATGGACAACATATCGAACATTTACGTTAACCACTGGTGGACATAATATCCCACCCTGTATTTTATTTTTGTACTTATTACTTAATGAGATACTATACAATCAAAAATGAGTTGCTGTCGAGTTACCTTTGGAATTTTTGTTTAATGTTTTTTGTTTTTTTTTTTGTTTTTTTTTCATAAAAATCATATAATATATTATGGAAACATATCATTTGAATTATAGATATATAAAAATATAAATGCACATATAAAACTAGACATTAAACTATGCAAAGACAAAAAATCACAAAATCATAAACAAATTTGTTAAATAGATTTGCACTCACGGACGAATTCGTCAATAGAGAACGCCTTTTCGATTAGGTTCATTTTGATTTGATGGGGAATTGTACTTAACTTGAACTTCCAAAGCCAACTAGATCGCCACTAATTTTTGATCGCCCGTTACAATTATAAAATTGTGGCTTTCCCTTAAAAAATAGGATTTTTTCAAGTCAATTTTAATGTTAATTTTCCCCTGTATTTATTTATATTTAAAATTCAACATATCAACACAATCCACTAAAACGAAACTTCTTCTAATTGTACAGTCAATCTATTCCGTTTCTCCATAAAAGGCTTCAAACTAAATTTTTGCGATGAAAAAATAACTGAGTTAAAGTAGGAATTCAACATATCAAAAAATCCATATCCGAATATGGCCGCTAAAATTGTTAACTTAATAAAAACGATTCACTACCACAATGCTTATAACACAATAGTCCAGTCGATATAATGAAAAAGTGGGAGGTAGCTGGAAAGTATTACACAAATTACATACGCATAATGGTAAACTGTGAAGTGTGCAGTAACAAGCTAGGAAGGTACGATGATATCTTGCACTGCACTGGTAACTGCAAAGGCGCTTATCACATACAATGTGTAAATACTTCTGTGGACCTATATCAAACAATGAAAAAGGATAAAAGTATCACTACGTGGTTACGTAATGCTTGTGATCCAGGAGAAATTGATAAGAATGCCGCAACGGGCAGCAAGCAACAGATGCGTGCTAAGACGATTGATGAGAAGCTCGATTTCCTAATAGACATGCATATCGACATAAAAAACACCGTTGCTAATTTAACAAAAAAACTTGAGGAAGCAATGGCAAGTAACATCAAAAATGAAAACAGAATCATTGCTCTAGAAAACGAAGTTGAGAGCCTAAAGAATGGGGCAAACACCGAAGAAATAATTAATGAAATTAACGAACGCTGGACTCGCCAGAAGAACATTATCATATTTGGGGTAACAGAAAGCAATAATGAAAGTATTGATCTCCGCAGAGAAGACGACCGTAGTCGGGTAAACCAGATTTTACAGCTAATCAGCACTGATTGCAACCTATCCGGAGTGTCTATGTTTCGACTAGGTATCATTAACAAGACATCTCGCCCAAGACCAATTAAGGTTATACTCAATACCAGTGAAGAAACGAAAATTATCTTGAAAAACAAGATCAAGCTCAAAGGTAACCCGAACTATCAAGCAATCACCATCAGTAGCGATCAAACGCCTAAGGAACGCGACTATCTGAACAAATTGCGCAACGAACTAGATTCACGGAAAAACAATGGCGAACCAAACCTTACCATTCGATATGTACGCGGCCAGCCCAAAATCATTGATCAAAAAAACTTGTAAATGCCCTCCTCACAAGCTACACTAATCACACAATGCAAATATGTTTTACCAATATACGATCCTTGTCTAAAAATGCCGACTACATAAAATTGAAGGTGGTTGATTTCGACTTCATGTTCTTATCAGAAACCTGGTTAGATCCCAAATGTACCTATCCCCATATAGTATTTGACACCCATCAAGTACATCGAGTTGATAGACCTACCCATGCTGGTGGTGTGGCGGTTATAGTCAAAAATCATATCAAAGCAAAAGTAATACACACCGCTAACACTGGAATCGAACAATTATGGTTGGAAGTCGAACACGGACGTGAGATTTTTGCCATTGGGGTCGCCTATCGAAGCCCAAGTAGTAACATTAGTGACCTGTCTGCTCTAAATGATACTATTAAGAACTTATATTTTAAATATAACAATCTAATCTGTGTTGGTGACTTTAATATTAATATGCTTGGTCCACGTGTACCTCATGTTTTTGAAGAAATGTTCAACGAACTAGGTTTTGTTCAGATGGTTAAAGATCCTACAAGAATTACTCCCAGCTCGAGTACACTCATCGACCTCCTGTTTACAATCCATCCCGAGCGAATTATTAATATCAAACAAACTTGTCCTATTGGAACTTCTGACCACAATGTTATTTCTTTTGAATACATTATGAATAATTCAGTCACAACTACCACCAACGAAACCAGCGTCCATGTTAGAGATCTCAGGAATATAAACTACGCTGAATTTTGTCAAACTGCGTCTTCACTGGATTGGAATGGCGTAAACAGCTGTCACACAATTGATGAAAAACTACACCACTTATATGTGCTTATCAATCAACTCCTCAATGAATATGCACCGATAAAAGCTATCAAAACGAGCAAAAAATATAAGCCATGGTTGTCTGGAGAGCTTTTAAAAATGATACGTCAGAAAAACAATGCCTGGCTAAGATATCGATCTCAAAGGAATTACACCAACTGGGTATTTTACAAACGCCTACTTACTGACACAAAGCATGCAATTAAAACTCGTAAAATGGAGGCCATCAATAGATTTGTTAACACAAACAATATCACCCCACGCAGCCTTTGGAATGGACTACGTAACATGGAAATTATCGATAGCAAACACAACAAAAATTTTTTCAGCGTATTAAAGGACCCTAACGTGTTTAATAAATACTTTCACCAAGACTGTAGATATACCGGGCTACAACCTAATTTTACTGTGGAGGCCAAATGTCGAAATCCTGAGTCACATGTATTCAATTTGAAATGTGTGGATAGGTCTGAAGTATTATCCGCAGTGCAATCAATCAAGAGCTCAGCCAAGGGATGTGATAATTTGTCCATTACTGAGCTGAAGTTGTGTTTGCCATTTTGTTTAGATGCGCTGACTGACATAATTAATTATTCATTATACAGCAGTATTGTCCCAGCACTATGGAAAACCGCAATAATCACACCTATCCCGAAAATCAAAAATGCTCAAAATGTGGAACAGTATCGGCCCATAAGCATCCTTCCAGCAATGTCCAAAATACTGGAAAGAATCGTACACCAACAAATCGATATTTATTTAGAAAGAAACCATCTCTACTACCTAAAACAGTCAGGTTTTCGTAAGCACCACATCACTGTTACTGCTCTATTGTGTTTACTACATTCAATAAAAGGAGAGTATGATAACGGCAATGTTACTGTAATGTGTGGATTAGACTTTTCGAAGGCTTTTGACACTGTCAGTCATTCTAGACTAACCCATAAGCTGGAGACATTAGGTCTTTCTAAACACTCTATAAACTGGTTCAAAAATTATCTATCCGATAGATCGCAAAGGACTAAAATCTCTACGGCAAAAGGGATTTCCGTATCTGCTTCATTACCTGTTGAAGGAGGTGTTCCACAAGGAAGCATCCTTGGACCATTACTGTTTAACGTGTATGTCTCGGACCTCAACTATTTCCTAAAATATGTTGATATACATCAATACGCAGACGACATCCAGTTGCTAATGACGATCAACAGTAGCAACTCAAATACGCATATGAGTAATCTAAATGAAGATCTACACACAATTTCTAAGTGGGCAGCCGTGAACAACTTACATCTCAACTCCAACAAAACTGTTGTTATGGCCGTTGGCACCACGACAAATTTACATAAATTTCACATGTCAACATCTCAAAAAGTAGAAGTCGACGGAAACTGTATAGAGTTTGCCACATCCGCCAAAATCTTGGGACTGCATATTGATCAAAATCTGAACTGGGAAGTGCACGCCAACTATGTATGCACCAAATCGTATTACAAGTTAAAAACGCTATACAGATCTAAAAATCTTTTAAGCCAAAATATTAAACTCAATCTAGTTAAACAATTAGTTTTACCACTAATCACCTATGGAGATGTATGTTACCATGGTCTTAACGGGAAGCTATCTTACAAATTACAAAAGGTCCTAAACTATTGCTTACGTTATGCATGTGGCTTACATAAGTTTGATCGCATACAACCTATGCTACGCAGTCTAAATATGCTAGACATGAAGAAAACCCGTGTACATAACACACTTTGTCTGTTGCATAAAGTAATCAAAACAAACAGTGCACCATTATACCTACGTGACTTGTTCAAATCCCTACAAAGTTTTCACTCGTATAACACACGTACCAGTGACTTGTTTCTACCTAAAACGAACACTCAGATAGGCTCTACTTCATTTCAAGTGCTAGCCGCAAGCCTATGGAATACCTTACCGCCGAGCATTCGTGACATCACTGCCAGAAAACTTTTCATTCAGCAATGCCACAACTTCCTGATGAACGCTGTAGGCTAAAGTTAACTCATACCACTGCAATCAATGTATATATACTCTTTCTCTTTGATGTTATCTACTTATCTATATTCTTATGTACTTACTATTTAATGAACTTTAACTACATTTATATGATTAAGCTTGTAGAGGAGGGATAAATGGCCCTTGTGGCTTTTCCTTATCCTAAATAAAGATGATTATTATTATTATTATTATTAAAAATAGGTTGTAGTTATGCGGACAGTAAATTCTTCGTCCTACGCATTCTATTTTAAAGAGAAAAAGGTATAGGTATACAGATTAATGCGGATCGTAAATAAGGTTTTTAGTGTATAAGTAGTTCCATTTATTATAGTGTTTGTTGCAATATTATGCAGCTAAAAACGAATGGTTAAGCGGCTTTCGGATTCCAAATGTTTAACAACGCATCAAAGCCTCGCATTTCATTCTGCCGACGTACTTCGTTAATACCCTCATACATTCCTCTCCACGAAATAATCCTTAAAACTATTTATAGCAAAGACAAATAGCAAATGCCCTTTATAAATTGTCTCAAATTGAGTTTAAAGCAATTATGGGGAAAGCCTCGTCCCTTCGTAGCCAAGTTCTCAATCCAGCAACTTTGTTTACAATGGCGATGAGAAACCGCCTCGGAGCTGAAACAAATCGATAGCAATTATGACACTTTCCCAAAAATAGTATGGGAGTGGCGCAATTTAAATGAAACTCGTCCTTATCATCACATTACAGGAACGATCATAGGAATTTGAGCATTATATAAATTGTGGAATCGTCTAAATTGCACAAAAGGAACAATAGAAAGACAGGCCGATTAGAATAACTAAAACCCCCGTTATATCAAAGTAAATAGGCAATTACGGAGCGTCGATTCAACATGGGCACGCACATCTGTATTGAATAACAGGAATATACCTTGACAAACTAATCTGATGCTCTAGCGTAGTCTCCAATTTGAGGATGTATTCAAACTAAAATTACGTATAAATTCAATTTCAAATTGTATTGCTTCCTGGATGCGGTTAAGAAGGCAGGAAACTCAATTATAACAAAATTTAACTTCCGGTATTTTTAATTACGAACATGCACTTGCAACTTGGTTTACTTACAGGTTCAATCAATCAATGCTTGTGTGTGCACTTCACTGTAATTTCAGAAGAAACCACATTTATTCGTTTTCACTACCTGATATGGCAAATTAAGGACGCGCATGGGGCACACAAAAGTAATTTCTATACAAACTTTACTATACGTAAAGATATATACGCTACATGAAAACGAATGATACTTTACATTCATCATTGGATCATAAAGTGACGTTTTCTTGCTCCCCGTTTGTCATAACAGAGGTGTTATTAGCGCCCTTTTACTTTATGACTTCATAATAGAATACGGCTGTAAAGTAAATGAACGATGTAAAAAATGTTTTGAAATATAGACACGAAATGGCTTTATTTAACATACACTCATATACTTTCCCTTTTATTTGGTACTAAACGGTAAAAATTTATGGGAAAATTCAACAGATAATGGTCTGAAGTTTTGAATAAAATGTTTCTTTTGTGGTAATAACGCAGACGCAAAATATTACCCTCTGACAAATCCTTCTCTCTTTTCCAAAGAGAATAAATATTACACCAACAAACAATGAAAAAAAATCTCCAAACTTTCTATTGAGAAGTAAACTGAATTGGGAACCATCCACGATTTTACCAATTAAAATGCTAGAGTAAATTATTTTTTTTAAGTCGGAGAAACATGAAGCAGCTGTAATGCTCAAAAGTCACATCTCAAAACTAACAGAAAAGTGTGATATATATCACTTTACTTCCGTGATTTCAAGATCAATGAAATCATTTCCACTCATATCACATGAGCCAGCTGTTGCGTATTTCAACGCATGGGGGTTGGGATTGAATAGAAATATATGGAAAAGGGTGGTAAGAGGGATGTTGCTCGACCAAGCAATTAAGATCAAACAGATAAGTTGTGTATTTATTTTTGTAACTTACCATCGATTATCCATAACGGCACTAATATTCAGAAGGGAATGTAATAGGATGGTGGGATAAATTTATGGTAATTGGCCGAGATGGATAATGAATTGTCTGTTGATAATTTAATGACAACTGACCACTTTCTTCTAACTTTTAATCTCACAATTTTTCGTTTTCGTTGTACCCGTCGCGTAGGTACGATGACGTCCGACTACATGGCGGCAATTTAAAAATAATTTCTATTGCGTGTCCATACCCCCCACCATGAAAACTTGTTTTCAACTCAAATTGTACCTAAAAAATACCAAAAAAAAATGTAATTATTAAACATTGAATAACCTTAAATTTTCCCAAATACCATTGCTCCCGCATAATAAAACAAAAAAAAACAAATCTCAAAATGAGATGAAAGAAAAAAAAAATCCCTTACTTTCTCTATATACTCCAAAACTGATAAGATCTACTGTGTAGGTAAAGGACATACTTTAACGACAGGTCGCGTAAAGCTCCCTTTCGTGGTTTTAACTTTAACAACTCTGATCGTACCGTCCTCTCCGGGAAATACGTCCGTGACAATTGCTAACGGCCAATGTAGTGGCGGTGAATTATCTGCCTTTAAAACTACTACCGTTCCAATTTCTATATTAGGGGTAGGTATCTTTATACCACTTTTTCCGAGTTTGCAACGTATTAAGGTACTCCAGGTGCCATCGTTTCCAAAATTCTTGAATTAAACGATCGATCATTTGGAAGCTATCCAATCTATGAGTGGAATCTCTAAAATTGGTTCCGCAGGTAAATTACCCACGGTGACCCGGTCAAAAAATGAGCGGGTGTTAAAGCGCTCGGGGAAAAAGGATCCGCCGACAATTGACACAGAGGCCGAGAATTTAGTAACCCTTCGATCGGTGTTAAAAAAGTAGCGAATTCTTCGTATGTTAACAATTGATCACCGATAACTCTGTAGATATGACTTTTGGCTGATTTAACCTGACTCTCCCATATACCACCCATATGTGGTGCCGAGGGAGGGTTAAACTTCCATTCAACGCCCTGGGTGGATAATTCCGCCATCAGCGTATCGGTATACTCCCGAGAATTTAAAAACATGTATAGATCCGAAAGTACCCGCTTGGCTCCGATAAAATTGGTTCCCTGATCCGAATAGAGAACCCCACAAGGACCTCTACGAGATAAGAACCGCTTAAAGGCTTGTAAAAAATGATTAGTTGATAAGGAACTTACCAGTTCCATATGTACAGCCTTTATGCTCATGCACACAAATAAACATACGTAAGCCTTATACATCGACGTTCCTCGCCTCCTACCTAAAGTAATATTGATAGGCCCGAAATAATCTACTCCCGTATGCAGGAACGCTTTAGCTGGCTGTACCCGACAGGATGGTAAGTCCGCCATTATCGGAGGTTTTGCAAGTGGTTTACGCCTAAAACAGTGATTGCACGCATGTACCCGACTTCTAATGAGATTCCGACCCGCTATTATCCAATATTTTTGTCTAATGATAGCCTCCAGTAAGTGAGGCCCCGTATGCAGATTAGTCTGGTGATAATAATCCACTAATCTATCAACTAATGGCTCTTTAGCTGGCAAAATTAGGGGATGCTTTTGATCAAAGGTTATTTGGGCCCGACCCAATCTACCCCCCACCCTAAGTAATCCATCTTGAACTAATGGTCTTAATTTCCGCAATTTTTCCGAACATTCCTTACCCAAAACTAATTGTTTGATATCAAAACCGAAATGTTTAGATTGAACCATTTTGATTAATATAGACTCCGCTATAAATAAATCTTTAGAAGTAACAAATTCTCCCAGTTGAATTAATTTTGCAAACCGAAGTACCCATACCGTAGTCCTTAAAATAAATGACCAAGACGAACGACGCAAAACCAACTCATATAAGGGATGTTCTTCCTTTTCCCGAACATTGACTAAACTGGTGTGTATATGTTGATCGCCTTCTAGACCTTCCTCCCCCAAATCAATAGAAGTCACTGGCCAAAGTGATTCATTGATTTGTAACCACGCTGGGCCCGACAGCCACAAACGGTGTTCCATTAATTGCAAAGGGGACAACCCTCTAGAAAGACAATCTGCAGGATTTTCCGTACCACTCACATGGCGCCAAACACTAGAAGGCAGATTTTCCCTAATCTGTTCTATCCGATTAGCCACAAAAATATCCGTAATGTAGGTTGACTTCAACCATTGAAGCACCGTAGTCGAATCTGAAAATGCATAAGTTTTTGAAATTACGATTCTCTCTCCGTAAACTTCGATCACGTGCTTAAGCAATTTGGATAACAATGTTGCCGCGCAAAGTTCCAATCTTGGTATTGTGATTTTTTTGAAAGGAGATACCTTAGATTTTGCACATACTAATCTAACCTGAATATTTCCCTGCGCTGTTATCGTTCTCAAATATATAACCGCGCCGTACCCGTCAAAACTTGCATCCGCAAATGCTACCAACATCACCGGTGTATTTTTTATCGCACCTACATGTCGTAACACTTTAAATTTTTCCAGGATACTCCACTCGTTATGTAGTTTAATCCATTCCTGCATAATATTTTCAGGAGGTTCCTCGTCCCAAGCTAAATTCAACCGCCACAACTCTTTTACTAATAATTTCAAATAGAGAATAAAGGGAGCAATGAGACCTATCGGATCGTAACATCTCGCCACTGTTGACAAGATTAGCCGCTTGGTACACTTCAACTCGGGAAGTGTTATATAAAAACTCAAAGAATCTGAATCTGGATTCCACTGCATTCCCAAAATTTTAGTATCCGCCTTAAAACTTACAGAATTTGATAACCGCTTATCAATAGGAATTTTTTCTAACAAGTCAGTACAATTTGTAGACCATTTAGTTAATTCAAATCTTCCCGCCGCACACAATTTAATAGATTCTACATGAAGACTATAGGCTTCCTCGAATTCACTGACACTTGTTACCAAATCATCCATATATAAATCCCTATTTATTATTCTAGCAGCTAACGGATATTTGAAGCCTTCTTCCAGAATCAATTGTTTAACAGTTCTCAACGCTAAATAAGGAGAAGATTTCACCCCAAACGCTACCGTTGTAAGCTCATAAACGTTTACTTCGCTTTGAGGTTCGAAACGCCATAATAACCGCTGAAATTTCCAATGGTCCTCAATTAATTTTATTTGGCGGTACATTTGACGAATGTCCGCCGTTATAGCTATACCAAAAAGTCTAAAATTAATTAACATTGTAAATATATCTGCCTGTAGCTTTGGCCCGCTGTACAACAGATCATTTAAAGAAACGCCGCTATCTGAGGGAGCGCTAGCATCAAACACAACCCTTACCGGAGTACTAATACTTTCGGGTTTAAATACCGCGTGGTGAGGAATAAAATAGGATGACTGACCCTCGTTAATCTCCTGAACCAATCGCATATGACCTTGATCGATATAATCCTGCATCACCCTATTGTATTCCAATCGAAGTTCCGGAACCTTAGATAATCTTCTCTCCAATGATAATAAACGACACTGAGCCATGCTTTTAGAATCTCCTAAATTGTTTGGGGAAGTTTTAAATGGTAAAGCGACTTTAAACCTACCCTCTTCATCTCTAGCCTTTGTGCACCTATAAAGTTTATCACACTCAACTTCCTCCGGTTTAGGAATTGCCTTTTGTGGAACTTCTTCGACTTCCCAAAATTTTTTCATTAACTGTTCCAGTGAGGACTCATTGGATACAGTAAAACAAGCCTGGATATCCGTTTGTACTGGAGCTACCGGCACCTTTCCCATTACAACATACCCCAAAGTAGTTTGAAGAGCAATTGGTTTTCCGGCTGTACCCAATACTCTACCAGAACCAATTAAACAAGAAAATGTTTCCGCCCCTAGAATCCCATCCACTTCTCGAGATTGGTAAAATAAATCATCAGCCAACGGAATATCTCTCAAATGAGAACAGCCGTCGGTATCAACTTGAAGCCTAGGAAGTTTATCCGTAATTTTTTCGACTATTAACACCTTAAGTGCATATTTACAATTCCGATTATGACGAGACGCGATCAACATCTGCCATACCCCTTACCGGTTCCGACACCTTACCTAATCCCTGCACCGAGGAATAACATTTCGAAATTTTAATACCCAAATTTTTGCAACACCTAGTCGTTAACAGGTTCGCTTGACTTCCGCTATCCAAAATAAATCTAGCTGTTTGACCTCCAACCTGACAATTTAGAATATCGACCACCGCGGTTGATAACAAAACCGTATGCTTAGTAGGCATCGGATTGGCTGTTGCCTCCTCCGTCGAGCACAGGTTAGTCACCAATCCTGAACTCTCCGCTAAAACCGATGGCCTCTGCACATCCAAATCTGCACTTCCCCTCGAAGACCCTGTCGCCTCGTTTAGCCTTTCCCTATTTGGCCTACCCATGTGTAGCAGAATGTGATGCCTTTTTTGACATTCGATACACGACCGATCAGATGTGCAGAACCGTACACCATGATGTGAACAATTATAACACCAATTATTTTTTCTCACCGCTTCATACCTCATAGCCGGAGTCAACCGCTTAAATTTGTCGCATCTAGTTAAATAATGCCACCCCTTATGACAATAAATACAACTGTTTCCAGTATGAGAAGTGGTAGCCGCATTCTCCTCCTTAGGAGCCTCATTGACCAAAAAAGACTTTGATATTTTTCCTACGCTTTCACCCAGATTTCCCGATTTTAGTGGTAGCTTCTTATTCAAACTTAATATTTTTGACTAGTCTTTTACAAACGTTATGATATCCTCGTAACTAGGAAGCTCCGCATTTCGCTTAGAAATTTCAAACAATTTTACTGTGGCCGGGTCTAATTTTGATAAGGCTAAATAGCCTAAAATGAAATCCGTTAAATCAACTAATTTGAAATTCTTAAGAGCCTTTACTGCCGCATCAAATTTTTCTAAGAATATATTTAAGCCCTTTGAAGCCTCGTATAGAAGCTGCTTAAAGTCTATAATCTGTTCCAAATAACTATTAGCGAGAACTCTTTTATTATGGTATTTATCGAGAAGCGCTTTCCAAATGATTTCATAGTTCTCCCCCGTGGGAGCTAATCCGGAGCAAACCGCCAAAGCTGGACCCTTAAGCCTCCCGACCAAATAATGCACCTTATCGGCGTCCGATAGATCCTTATTTCCATGAATCAAACTTTCAAATATTGAATAAAAGATTTCCCATTCCCTGATTTCCCCAGAAAACAGAGGTAATTCAATTTTCGGTAATTTGGGTACCGCCGCCGTCACTGAGGGCCCCGTTGCCGGCGCGCCTTCCCTTGCCGCTGCCTTTACTTTTACATAACGTTCCGCGGCCCTACTAATGTGACAACAAAGTTCATCTATAGTACTCAAAACCTTAAAATCTGGCTTATAATCTTCATTAACTTCCAAACTATATTCCGCGATTTCCTCTAAAACTACATTTAAATCTTTTTTTGTAGTTTCTAAGGACCGATACAATATCTTAAACTTTTCTAGTTTATTGGAATTACCTAAATCTTTAGACAAATCGTATAAGTTTTGGAGTATTACAAATAAGTAAATAACGACTCTTTTTTAGCAGTCAAAGTTCTAACTTTTCGTTCCGCTACAGTTGCCATTGCAATATTATACGTCTCTTTATCAACAAGCAATACCTGTATGGTAAAGATAAGCAATAGACAAGAATATTGTATTCTAATAAGTAACAAATAAACAAGTTTGAGTCGAAAACAAGCCCTCTGATAACCCGCTGATAAAACCACGATTTCCCGCTGAAATCGCACGCCTTCGTACTCAGGGTATCAACCACCCTTTGTCTTTCCGAAAATCCACTAATAGGTATGTATTAACGATAAAATTGCGAGATTAAACTTATCTCAAGTTCGACCGATTCGAACTTATTATCCAAAAAATTTCCGCAAATCCTGCTCGAAGGACCAAATGTATTTATTTTTGTAACTTACCATCGATTATCCATAACGGCACTAATATTCAGAAGGGAATGTAATAGGATGGTGGGATAAATTTATGGTAATTGGCCGAGATGGATAATGAATTGTCTGTTGATAATTTAATGACAACTGACCACTTTCTTCTAACTTTTAATCTCACAATTTTTCGTTTTCGTTGTACCCGTCGCGTAGGTACGATGACGTCCGACTACATGGCGGCAATTTAAAAATAATTTCTATTGCGTGTCCAACAGTATACCCAAATATTGTAAGAGAATATAAAAGTGGCAACGTCAAAATTTTATTTGTGAAACATCTTGTAATATGTGTTGTAAAATTCCTCCGTTAGATGTCGCCATTATCGCCCCATCCTTTGAAGACAGCATTGAGAGATTTTCAATACAGCGTTTCCTTTCGGAGATATCATCATCAACTTTATTTTTATTTGGCACGTGAAAAAGTACATACTGTATTGAGGAGCATTGTTTATTACGGATACAACAATGTGCGGCATATAAAAAAAAGTTGGAAATTGGGGGTTTCAACAGGATGGCGCATTTTCCAGGAAATTTTACACATTCCAAATTTTTTGAGGTTGTTTTTATAACTTTCGTCAAGCTTTATGGGGTATAATACATCGTTCACTATTTACTGCACACTGCTAAGTGGGTGGCAGTAATCAGTATCAATATCAGTCTGTGTCTCGCTCCCGGATGGGATTTAATCTCCGTTTCTGCGACTGCGCCGCCTCACCATGCTCATCTTATGCTAGATTGGGGTGGTTCGGTAACTTTTAGATATTTTACTTGAATTTGAAGAATCTTATGAATCGGAAGCACCAAGTCTAATGAATTTCAAGGCTCTCAAGAACTTGATGCAGCATCGGAGGGGTTCAAACAAATGAAAGAGTGCCAAGTATCTGAAACACGAGAATCGAGAAAATCATATAAAGCTATGAATGAAAAATCAGAAGAATCTAAATAAATGAAAAATTTAAAAAAATGCAAAATACGAGTTTGGAGATCGTGACGTAAAAGTTATAGGAAAAGAAGAGAATGCAGCCTGATGAGGAACAAATGTCTTAGGTTTAGAATGTTTGTATAAATCTTTTAAAGTGTGGCTTTTAATTATGCCATTTGCGATACATAAACAACCTCATCTGAGGCTGACAGGAAAAACTTCATCACTCTACTACCTCAATACGTTCCCCTACCACAACATGATGTCACAAAAAAAATAATGTTCTGTGCTACGCGCGGTATCTCATTTCGAAAGCTGTATGCTTGATTAATTTAATCCGTCTACAAAATGGTGCTGTAACCCTTCTGCCTTATTGTGTCAGCGTTAGGGTAGAACGAAATTAATAATAAGTTTCGGCAGTACTAGTTATCCCCGCACCGATATTGTAGAATCCGTCCAAAATGAAAAACCTAAAATTAAATCGCTTACCATAAACCTCCTCGACCCGCGAACGTGATAAAGTCACTGAAATTTGCCCTGTATAATTGGCTAAAGTAGTAAAGAATACTTTTCTCCTTACCAACGTCGCTCGTAAAAGTAAGGAAAGGGAAAACCATTAAAAGAGAATTAATTATAAACCCTATAAAGTTCAAGAATTCTGATTGTTAAATTATATTGATTAAATAATTGTATTTGAATTTCGTCCCCTGTACTAATTTAATAATCGTAGAAAATAAATTGAATGTAATATTACAATGTAATTTCTGAAATACAATTTTAGGTCGCCTGTCAGGTCATATTCCTTTCAGTACAACGAAATATTGTGTCACTTGTTTAAAAAGACGCATTTATCTTTTACTTGGAAAGTTCTTACAGTTCTGGTAGAATTGTATTTTGTGTCAAAGTCAGTATACTTTTATCTTGGCTGTTGTGTCCTGGATAAATCATGTGTAAGATACTCTCCCCTTTCCTTTCCTATTACCCTCTTAATGGTAATGGCTATCCAAAGTCGCCGGAGCAACCTTTTCTCCATAAGTAACTAGGTAATTATTGTAAACTAAAGTGTGTACCTATTTACTGCTAACGTCCAGAGATTTCACTGACACGCATCAAGAGTATATTTGGGAGCTATGGGGTGGATACATGTAAGTGCAGTCTCTTTCAAAATTAATGACCATTGAATAGCAAAACTGCAGGATAGGCAACTATAACATAACAGTAGGTACCACCCTAAATTGAATGGTTAATGTTTTCGAATGTATACCATTTCATTTGGCCTATCTCGTCATTAAAATCACAGTAATAGACTCATTTTACGCCGTGCTTAAAACCAAATGTGTTGGTATTTTGTAAACACTTGGTATAAAGATAAAAATGGTGCCAAACACCAACAATATTGTATTGGTACTTTCCTTCTAGTAGGGTCTTAACTGTCTTTGGTGTGCTTGTATTTGTCAATTAACTTTCGGTATTGATTTCGGCTTCATTTCATATTTAATGATTACTTATACAACTGTAGTGAGCAATTTTTGTTCAAGTAATTCTTTAAAGGTAATAAAAGAGGAGGGTGAATATTACATGGACGCAGGTAATCCCATTCGTGTTTTTACTACTGGCTTTCCTATTGTGTAATTCCGCCACAATAATTTACTGTAAGCAAGAGAAAAGAGACAATTTTATAAAAAGATCAAAGCTTTGATCTTCTTACACGTATATAAATAATAAAGGGCTTCATTTATAAACCATGCATAGGAGAGATTGAATTGACGTTAAAAGCAAT
Source organism: Photinus pyralis (assembly GCF_008802855.1). NCBI lineage: Eukaryota > Metazoa > Arthropoda > Insecta > Coleoptera > Lampyridae > Photinus > Photinus pyralis. The sequence goes on along the minus strand of NW_022171495.1, from coordinate 35,751 downwards.
TTGAAATGCGTCAAACTCGTGTTTGTAAAAATTCCCTAAAAGCGGTGCTGTATAAAATTGCATACACGCCACATACATTTATTTTGTCTCCAACATGCGAAAAGGAAAGCAGTTAATTATAAATAATGTGCTCACTACATACTGTGTCACAGGATTATGAATTAGTAAATAGCTATACTCAGTTTCCGATTCAAAACTTGATTTTTACGCTGATTTTGTAAAGTAAACTTAATTAAATGATTTATTTATGCACAATTAATTATTAATGAATTATTTTTATTGTTATTTATCGCTCACTTGTACTCGAATTAGTAACATGCAGATTTATTTATCACATAAGAAATCAAGTTGGCGTCGATGTTGGAACTTTTTTTGAAACTTCGCATCGCTTTCGCCGGTGCCTAATCTTTTATCAACTTGATGGCGCCTCGTTGTCTGGGATGCTCGCTACAGTATTTAGATCACTTAGAATTGTTCTAAAGTGATCGAATCATCACCATAGATATGTTTTTTTCGTAAGTTGGTGCGTTCCCTCTATTTACACAACGGTGCCCTTCATATGCTAACGCTAATAACTAATAAAACAAGAAATTTCAACGAAAGGTTTCATTGAGTTGCAACGGGATTTCTTGCCCCAACTTTATGGGGGTGGAATCATATTCGCAATGTATAAAATTGACGACTGAAATTCAGAATTTTATTTTATGATCCTTACCTGTCACAATAATAGAACGATTTTTGCGTTCTTAAATGTCATACCGATTTAAGAATTCTGTTTGTGGTATTCCGTATATAAATAATTATAAAAATGCAAGCCCAATTACTGACTTTGTTAGATTACAATTTCCTAATTATAGAATTTACGAAAATACTGTAAAATTATGATAACAGATCGGATTTCCAAAAAGTTAAAAATATCTGAATTTCGACAAATTTCAGATTCTTTCAAAAATGTGTAAAAATTTTAGATTCGTTAAAATTCGAACTCAAAAGGCTAACTAGGCGTCACGCAATTATGAAAGATCTAATTATTAGGAAAACTTGAGAATTCCGAAGCAAATCTGACGTTTCGAGAAAATATGACTGAAAAAACTCGGGATCCTATAAAAATGTCACAACTCCAAAACTCGTAGATGAAACTGAAACAATTGTGTATCACTTGTTTTTGGATTCCAAAATAGTCTCGGATCTCTCGAAATCTTTTCGATGCATTTAGAAATGTAACGGTTTAGTTACATTTATAAGGATCGAAAACCTCACTTCTATTATATAAAACTTCTACGGGACCGGCAAAAATTTAGTATAAGAATCAATTTGTTTTGATTGAATATATTGAGTAAAATAGAGGCGATAAAATTCAATGTTCCTTTCCAAGCTATTTGACTTAAGATATCCGTTTGGCTCAACAAAAAAAAATACAAAAAAGGCAATGCAGTCTCTTGATCACGTGTCAATGCTAACTTTGATCCTTATCAAAATATAGACACGCCTATGCATTCTAAAGAACATTTTAAACCAACCAAAGAAATTGTGTAACTGATGAAATTTCCAATCAATGAAGCAAAATAACCCAAATCCTCTCTTTGGCTCGCTAGGCTTGTTATCAATAAACGCAATACAAATCTGTTCCATGCAAATGATTCTCATAGTTTAGGTCGATTCGTTTAGGAATATTAAAATTACTTGACAAAATTAATATGCAAATTCCCAAAAATAGTCGACCACTGCTTCTACACAAATCAAAAATTGAAAATAACTTGAAGTTTTTGCCGTGGATAATATGTATTCTCTTCTGGCAACAATTGATCTTATCTCCCTTAGGAAAATGGCTCTTCCTTTAGAAATATGGAAACAGATGGTACAGTTGACTCCGTGATGAATGTAAAACAAAAATGTCCATACATATTCTAAATGGAGGCGCTGTCCAATGACGTCACTCAACTTTGTGAAACTTGCTTTTAACCAATCGTTGCTGTTAGCGATCCGAAAAAAAGAAATACTTTACTACAATAATTTGTCAATTCGCGAAATATTTGTCACAAATCCGGTTTTAATTACTGCTTGTAACGACGCGATTTAAAATAGCAGCAAACTTCTTGTTTAGAATTTTCTCACTCAAAATAAAACTGGTAACACTTTACCGCTACTTGATAAACTTTCACAAACTAATTGCGCCTGGAGGCTCTTGAATTTTAACCACAAAAACTTCGCCAATTCGCGGAATAAAAATTTCTAACACTCAAATAATACGTGCTTACACTTTTAAAGTTTAACATCGCCTACCGTAAACCCCCTTACAATCCGGTCTGACTGACAAAAAATGCACACGTTGTTATCGCTTTTATTTGCAGACATACTTTCGTTCACGTTCGATATGAGGCGGTATATGTGTAAATTTTCCTATGTAGGAGTTAGGATTTTGTCATCCACCATCTATTCCTGCCAATGATTCGGTTTGGTTACGCCTAGTTTTTGTGTTTGGTCAAATATTTTTAGGGGTGCATACAACAGATACAATGCAAAGTTGGATTTGCTGTAGGTAGCATAGGTAATTTCTTAGTTTCCCATTTAAGAGCATTCTGAATTGTATCCCACAGTAGAATCTAAATCTGAAAAGTAAAACCCACTTCACTTTAAAATTCTTACTAAACATTCGTTGTAGAGCGCTTAAAATCCCAAACGACCCACTGAAATTAAATGTCATTGCATAAAATCTCGCATGAATTTAAATGTATGCAGATTCGACGAAACGAAGCATTTACACGGCATTTTCAAGATTTCCTTCTAGTAAATAAAGGTGTAAGATGAGCTAGTCACGAATCCGACTTTCATGCTAGTGTCATGTTAAAGTTTCATGATTCATTCAATTTCGTCACGTTAATTTCCCTGCTATTTATCATTCAATATCCGTTTTGGGGGTCCTATTCTGTAAATATAAAACCGAACTACAAAAAAAGAAGGCAATATGCGATTTGTCTTGTTTTTTTAGATGTATTGGTCGCAAGGATATGGAGCTTCGAAAATGCTTGGGAATACCCTACCCGAGTTCACGTTGTGAATGTGTAAGGTAGATATACCTTTATTAAACTTGCAAATTTAATGATATGGACTGTGTTGTGAATATTTGTACGAATCGTGCATATAAAGTGGAAATTTCATAGGGACGGTATACCTACCGTCTTAAGGATTTACGGCAACTACCAATTTTAAATTTAGAACCGAAACCACAAATTTAAAGCCTATCGAAAAGTAATGAATTTTAAACATTGCAGTTTATTATTAAAAGGAAGTTGCAAAATTCTTATTCCACGAACGTTTGCTGGCGACTGTTATTCCAACAGAAGGGAAACGGAAAAGCTTTTACAAATTACACGGAAAATATTTATATAACAGAAAGGAGAGAGAAGTAGAAATAATGCATTGTAACTGTTACACTTTTCGCAAACGTCAGCGCTTAAAATTTATGAAATGCAAAACTGGAACTGCACCGTAAAATCAAATTTGGTTCGTACGTGCTTGGGGTTGTTAATTAAACTGCTCGCTGTGTACCGACGCACATTTTTATTTTTCATTAATCATCACGTATTCTGGGGTTTTCGCATTAAAATGCGGTCTCAACTTTTCATAACTAACACAAATTGAATAGTGGATAGTTACCTATAAAAAGCTAAACTAGACTAAAATTCATATATCTCTCTTGACAAAACAACTGTAACAATATAATGGATCATAATGCGCACCCACTAGGCAAATAATTCAAAGGGACAAAACCGGATTTAAGGTATTTCCTTTTTACGTGATAAATAGGTCGACTTTATGATTTATCACAAGTTGTACCAAAAACCTTCAGAAATGATTTCAAACTTGTTTTGATTTATGCTCCAAAATATAGTGAATTGTTCTTGCGTCATGCAACGAATGAATGTCGAGGACAATCACCTAAAGCAGCGAAGCGACTCAGACGTACCTACTTCAAATTTAAGCAACTATTGCAGAGGAGCTTTTAAATGACGGAAAATATGTACAAGCCATGAACGGGGTATCTGCGAAAGAGGCAGTGAAACACTAGTCAGAATGCAATTTATGTATGTTCAAAGCNATCCAATTCTATTAAGATGCTATAGCGGTCGTCATCGCCATTCATCTAATCGTTGTAGCTGCCACGCGAGCAGCCCGGGTTCGATCCCCGGTCGTTGCAGAATTTTCTTACGTTCATACATTTCTACAGTCCGCCAGACTATAATGCGGATCGTTGACATAGGGTGTCACACAGACCCGTGGGGGTTCGTATTTGTATTGACTTATAGGGGATGAATTGATTTAACCATATATCCAGAAAGTACAAAGAACAATGCTTAAATTCCCAGAATCTGTAGATTAATTAAAAAATAACGTGCCTGTCCCTTCTACGCTTTCGTAAATAGTGAATCGTCTCATTTAAACTTCATTTGTAAAGTTACCATTCACACTTATTCTGTAACTCGTTGCTGAACTATTATAACTTGTTGAAAGTTACAAAAAGTAGCATGAAATATTAAACATTTTCACTTAGCAACTTTCTACATCAATTACGAGATGGTGTCCATTTCCAACTGTAGTAAAAGCTTGTAAAATCAAGTGATGTTCAAAGAACACTTTATAATGTTACATTACATTTCGGAATTGCAAATCGAAGTGCTCTGATAGTTTGTGATAAATATGTCGTTACCTCCATAATTTAAAATTATATCAACCGAACTCTTGATAAGTTTAAATTTAAAATTCTGAAATTTTCAAAAGATGACCTCTTCAGTTTGCTACCTACGATAATTAATATTATATTTATAATATTTTATAATGTGTATTACAAATGAATTTATGAAATACATATTATCGTAAAAACAAAACATACAAGTAGATACTTAAGAATGTAAGTGTTTTTTGTACAATTAAATCAAACCCTGTCCGTGGTTTCATAATGATGGTTAATTTCGGAAAGGGCGGTCTCACTGCTCTTATGAACTTATAAATTATACATTTCTACTGTACTATATTGTTGTGTTAATCTACGTAGTTTAGACTATGTTTAATTTTTGTTTATAGCCGCATTATAATTTGTTTATTTTGTTCACTTAATTTTAAATAAATTATGTGTTATAGGATAAGGAAATCATTTGTGTAAAATTGGAAAAGTTTGTCTCGTGTTTTCCTCTGGTCGTAGATAACATTTGCGCTTAGCGCTAAAAGTTAATTAATTTTGTAAACAGATGTTGTCGCGGGTCTACGTTTAAATAATGTTTTATTTAATTAAGGAATAAGGAAGTGGAATCGAAGATGGGGCAAGAGAGGGAAATGGTTTAAAAAGCGTTTGTCTTTTTCGCCGTACTAAATATTCAGTTTTTGAAATTACGAGTATAAAGTTTATTGAAGAACGTTTAGTTAGAGAATTAAGGGATTTTAAGTACGTCGCATTAAACTGAATAGTGGAGTTCGAGTTAAGGAGAAGTTTTGTGTCACGTATTCGAAGAAAAGTGTTATGTAATAACTAATAAAGAAGTGGAGCTTCTCAGGCAAATTCAGTTTAGTGTTTGCGTTTTTTTGTACGCGTGTATTTCATTCAAATCGCAGTGGAACACTGGATATTTGAATTATTATGGTAATTAAAACTCTATTTAACCTGTTTTGATCGAGCGCTTGTAGCGTGGTATTGGTCGCTGGCACTGTTGCCATTTTACAACATTGAGAAAATTTATGTTGTGTTTAAATAAACAGTTTTGTATCTGTTTGAGCCTACATTGCAATTCTGGTTTTATGTTAATTGTTTTTTTGAGTGACTATTTAATTGAGCTAGCTGTTTTTTTTTTGGTTTTTGGGTGGCTTAGTGGCCGTTTATCATTAATAATTTAGTTGCGAACAGCAAGACGTTGCATTTAACATTTCATCAAAAGGGAAAAAGTAAATTGTTGATATAGTGGATCCTCTCATTTACTATCTACTGTTGCACAAATCAAATGAAATACGAAGAAATCTTTCTACAAGAGTGTAAGTGCCACACTACTTGCATAGAAAATTAATGAGTTAAAATTTGATTATAAAATAAAGTTGTTTTGCTACCACAAAATTTAGTATCGTCAAGTGCTTCAAACATTAAATTTGCTTTAGTTAATTATTTAATTAATCCGCTAATGAGTGTACATGCCAAAACCACACAAAAAGTTTTCTTCAAACGCTTCCATCCAGGCCAAATATAATATTTTAAAAGTTGCTTTATAGGTCAAGATTTGCTGAAAACGAGGCGAAAAATCAGCAGTCAAATATTCATTTAACGTAAAGTACATATTTTGTATCGATTAAATAAATTTTAGAACGACCGACTGCATTTAAAAATTTCTGTAACAACCACGGCTCATTATCCCTTGACGGCATTGTTTACATCGTTGTTGCCATAAGTGATTAGTTCAAAATTTTATGATATACGATGAGTTAACAAAGTACAAAAGCTATATGAGTATTTGCTTTCTGAGGTAAAATACGGGCGATGCCATTCCAGTTACGAGTATCTATTTCAATGGCCGTACCCTTCCGTTTTTAGGGGAAATAAATTTCTCTTATGCGATGATTTTGCCCGCCCGTCCGTCTGTCGACCAACATAATTCAATAAGCATAAAAAGTAAGTGGCGTAGTTAATTAACAAAGGGTGCAAATTTGCACGTATCAAATAAGTTTAATTAAATATTTGCACTTTATTATCATTTAGTGGATTCAATGAGAAGGAAAATACATTTTTAAATTGATATAATAGCAATAGTCTCCTAGAACAGCGCCCGACAGCAAATAATATAATTAAAAGGTAGTTCAGATAAGGAAAAGTACATTACTCGTAAACGAAGTTGGTGTTTTTTTAGAGGAAAGTTGGAACAATTACATTCTAAAATGGGTTGTTCACGTTTTAAGAAAAACTCTTATCATCAGTTGTGCTATAATAATCATATGATGAAAACGATAGACTAATTGGGCAAAGGAATCACCAGAAAAACGAGGAGTTGAGTCTCACTAATTTTAATGTAAACTTTGGTGCAACGTATAGAGCAAAATTAATGATTGAATCGAGATGAAAATCTATGACATATTTACAATGTTGAAAATCGTAAATTGTTCAGACAGAACTTCTTTTTCCCATACTGAATGTATCTGCTACGCCTTGTTGCAATGCAAATGTCTGTCAGTTTCACTCTATCACTCCGCAAGACAGCCTATTACCCTAAATTTAGCAAACTTTACTTCTTCTTCATACGTGAATGGTTTGTTCAATTTCAATAAATTACCTAGAACGTAAAAGGCTGACATTCAAATATAATTCTAATTTAAAGCTCTTCAATTGATTAAAATTGTCATATTAGTTATTTTAGGCATGTATGTGTTAGAAGCTGCGAATTACTGATGATATTTATGACATAATTTGTTATATAGAACTGTGACTACTTTTACAATTGTCAAAATTCTTGAACGTCAAACGGGTTCATGTAAATAGAATATCAATTTTTTCACTCGCGATAGTGAAAGTCCGTTTCTATTGCCACAAAATGGGGACTGAAATCGCAAATGATTCCCTAGGGAAATAAAAATAATGAAAACTCCCTGCTGTTAATATATCATTTACTAACACGACACAAAGAAGCACATTATTTATATTTAACAATATACGTCTAAGGAGAAATTAATTGGTTTCCGGTGAGATGTTGCAGACTACGTTAGAAGTACAACTAACCCTTTACTTCCAAAGCCTACCACACCTAATCAAAAAATTAGAATATTTTTTTAAATGCCAATAACTCAAAAACTACCAGATATAGACATACAGAATGTCAATAAAAGTGCCCCAAAAATTCAAATCTACATTAATTTCTGGCATCAGACATATATTGAAAAACTACAGTTTTTGACATTTTTTGCTCTGAAAACTTTGAGCGGTCTGTAACATGCATGACATGCGTGTGACCCCATGGAGAAAATGTGTTTGTCAGCTTGACGATTACATGCGAAGTTTACGAACGCACTACGTAGGGACTGCAAAACGGAAACTTCCATTCTGTATTCTGTTCTCGTTTGGGCTTGAGATCATAACGGCGTAGTTTGGTGGTATGAAAGGAATTGGAAAGTAGTCTGTTAGGTACCAATGTGAGGGAGAACGCTGTATATTTTGTGGGCACTGGCCCAGTTCATTATTTGATAACGCCAGCTTCGAACAGAATGCGTCGCGCGTCCCCACTTACGCCAAACTAATGCGCACATCGTTGAACAGCTGCATAACCCGTAATCGGTTCTACAACAAAAAACACGTGCGTTAAGTAAATTTCGTCCGATAACAAAACCTCTTATCGCAAACTACCAGATGTTCCTACATTGTAACACTCAATTTCACGATTTACAATTAAGTACACACACCTAAATAAATACAAACAATTGTAAAAGGAAAAATAACACCACAGAAATGCAAATTCAAATGTATAAACCAATTCTGTGCTTATTCGTAAATATCCCCCCCCCCCAGATTTATCTTGATAAATTGAAATACTTCTGACATGCCGATCTATCTAAATTGAGGTGATGACAAATACTCCTGCGAAAGGCGGAAGGACCTAAATACCGAAAGGGGGTGGTAAAGTTGCGTACTGTGTTCACACACCAGTCGAAGGTAGAGCAAAACATGCAGTTTTTATGCTGCAGCTGTCTACAAAAGTTGCAGGTCGAGACTAGAAGTTGCACATAAGCGTTTGCGTTATTCAGTATAGGCAAAATGACGTTTTTGGCAGATAACCTGCACGTTAAGTTTAACGATAGTGATACATCACAGGGCGGAATGTATAGGTATGTTAATTGCTAGGCCCCTTTGATCGTATGTCTCTTAAAAGTGGTGTCATTATTCTCTCATCCGTATCATTTATTTGGAGGCGGGTTTCCTTGTAAGGGGATTAATCGGTGCGAAATTTGGTACAGAAATAGCCAATCTTAAAATGTCAATGTAGCATTCCAAGTGAAAGCTTTCCTTACAGTGGTTTTTTGTCCTTTTCTTTATGTCTAAGACTATGTGTACCAAATTTGGTTTCAATCGGTTTAGTCGGATTCCTGGTGCTTCAAAACGTTTAAGAATTAGCTGAAAAGCTTTAGACAGAATCGCGTAGGTGCAGGTGGCGGGCGGTATATGTGCTAGCCACACCAAATTTTTTGCTCATCTGTCTTAAACGCTCTTAGGAGAAATCATAGATTAAAGTTAAACCTTCATAAATGCAAAGGAAGGTATATTTTTAGCGCATTTCCACAAAAAAAAAAAAAATGCGCTAATGTGTCCGTCCGTCCGTCCGTCCGCTCGTTCGTTGTGACGCTACTAGTTCTTTATCTTAAGAGCTATTGTTCTACTTTTTTCGCTCTTTGGTTCGTTATGGTGTCGAGGCTTGCACCAAGGAAGGAATTTATTCTGCGTTTATTGCTAAACAAGTTATTGTAAAAAAACCAACAAACCGTTTTTTACATGTTCCATAATTTTACACTTTTGCCGTTTATTAAGGATCCTAGAGATCGTTTATAATTTTGTATTGCTGTCTGTCGTCTGTCTGTTAGTCTGTCCGTCTGTTCCTTTGTCTGTCTGTCCCTCTATCTGTCCGTGTGAACGATAACTTTGTTTAGAAATGTCCGATCACTTTGACATCTCCGTTAGTTATGAACTGAATAGCATGAAATTCAATATGGGCATAGCTTTAGCCATATAATACGCAATGCCAAAATTTGAGTCGAATCGATTCAAAATTCACAGTGCCCTTTCCGCATGTCGACCATTTATACACCGAATTGCAAACTTTTTTATTTATAAAAGTATTTGAATGAAATTTGATACATAGGCACTTGGAATAAATGAAAATCTAACGCAAATTTCAAAATTGGGTTTTGCGCATGCGCAGTGCCAATTTTTTTATTTATGGAAGTATTTAAACGAAATTTGATACATAGGCACTTGGAATAAAGGAAAATCAAACGCTAATTTCAAAATTTGGTTTTGCGCATGCGCAGTGCCAACTTTTTTATTTATGGAAGCATTTAAATGAAATTGGATACATAAGTGCTTGGAATAAAGGAAAATGTAGCGCCAGTTTCAAAATTTTATTTTGCCCATGTGCAGTGCCAACTTTTTTATCTATGGAAGCATTTAAGTGAAATTTGATACTTAGGCGCTTGGAACAAAGGAAAATCTAACATTAGTTTCAAAGTTTAGGTTTTCGCATGCGCAGTTCCAACTCTCGTATTTAGAAAAGCATTGAAATGAAATTCTTCTTATAAACTGAAATTGAAGTAGCACGTCAAAAATGGATTGCACATGTGCAACGCTATCTTTCATATTTGTGGCCGGATTTTTACGATTTTAACAGAAGCACAAGAAACAAATGGGAAATGAATGCAAGTGGGAATGCGCTTTTTGTAAATCGTTTACGATTACGTTTTAACTTGTTGTATTTTTGCTATACTGTAACAGTTTTATTATTATATCAACATTTTGTTCGTATTTCCATTTCAATCACCCTGTTTATAACTTTTCTATTCTGTGGTAGTCACCTTTTGTAACCTTCACATTCGTTTATTTCCGTACCTGCCCGTTTTAATGTTGTATATTTCTATTATTGGTCTAAAAGCCAATTTCCGCTTTAGATAACCTATGTAATTTGATACCGTAACCATATATGGTATTGTAAGCTTCGATTGACCGCGTTATTGGTCGGAGCAAAACATCGTTGTTTCATTGGGGCCGGAAATGGAAAAATTCAGCGTGTTTTACTTGCTAACCCGAAGAGAACGGTCGTGCGGTTCATCCTGATTTAAGTGCTAATTTAGTTCCTGTTCATTTGTTTTCAACAATTTGGCGAAAGCATCTTTAAAAAAACAAGTGAACCATCATTGTACCTGCCATTTCTTTTTGGGCATGGTAACCATTTAATCCGAAAGGAGTTCTTCTAAAGGAACGTAAGCATAATTGTAAGTTCTCTGTGTGTTCGAATCCACACTACCGTTATTTCTATTTTAGGGGACCATTCTGACAACGATCGTAGGATAACTTCCATTCACTTTCGTACGTTCACGAAGCTCTTTTATTTTCCGTTGACTCTCTCCATGTAGAGGTTCGCATTTATTCTTGTGTAAAAACGTACCACCCATTAGTTTATTATTTTAGAGTTCACGTATTGGGGTCAAGAACTACGATCCGACTGTTTACCTGTGAAACGAAACTATAGACCACATTGTGTTGCGGGTAAGGGGGCATAGGAAAGTAAATCGACTAAGTACTGGAGTGCAGTGTGTCCGATCTAGCATCAAACCATTGAAATAACTTAATGGCCGAGTCGTACATATCTTGAAGCCGCTACCTTGCTTCCGATACTTTGTGTAACACTTAGAGCAGCATTTGTCATTCAACGTGCAACCATATACCAGGACCTGTGGAAAAGAAGACCTAAACATTGATCGTACGGTGATGTAGCATTGTTAAACCTTTTTGTAAATTTGTGTGTTTGCATTTGACCCACCTCGGTGGTGATCAATTGATAATTGGCCTGCATAGAGCCAAGATTATTACTGTTAATTGGTAAGCTTGACATTTTTGGGGTACAATATTTTAGCTAGTCAAAAGATTACTCTCGTTATGGAGTGATAACAATTTATGTAAGGTACGAACGAGCTCGTAAGAACCGAATAATTTCATTGCCCACTCAAGCTATAAATTAAGGTATCTATTTTCAATTTAATTCATTATTTTGCCACTGTAACGATATTTGTGTGTTAACTCCAGAGATTCTGGTGTATTTTATTCAACATTTTATGGGAAATTTTATGTAAACCCCTTCTTTTGTTAACTTTGGGAGGATTCATATTTTTAGTTGCTGCTTACCTTAAATAAGATTATGAATTCCCAGTGGGGAATCTAGGTTGTGCAATTTTGAATTTATTTCATGGTGCAGTGCACCGAATAAAACTTTTTATTTGTGGGTCATTAGTTGCCTATTTTAAAGCTAAAGCTACCTTTCCTAGTTCCGGTAGTGTAAGCGAAACTTAAATTGGAATTAGGTGGCGCCCAGGAAATTTACAAGAAGCCACAAAAGTAAGTAGTGAAGATTTATTTGGAATCGATGATATATGATGAGCCATTACCAAATGTATTAATTCTGTCACCCACTACCCTGTGTATTTGTCTTGCTCTCTCCGCTGTTTACTATTTGGTCAACAGAGCTAGCTGGCCGGTCAGCGGCGTGTGTTTTTTTTTTATTATTAAAGCACATGGTATTTTGTAGCGCCTAGCATTTTGCAGCTTGCGCGTTATAAAAATTGGCGCCTCAACTAAAGTGGCCTGGTTTGTCATTGAAATTTTCATTATAAAAATTGGCTCTTCAACTTTAGTGGCCTTGTTTTTGAATTAATTTTAACATTTGTTTTTGTGTAACCATAAAAAGGTGGAGAATTATAAACAATTGGCAATCGCTTCAAGTAAGATTTTAATCACTTTTAATTTGTACAATTTTTACTCAACTTTTGAATTTGAACTCGATCCAAAGAAGTCTGAACCTACTGTACTTCTGTTTTCATTGTGTGACTTAGTTCACTTTTATTATATGGTGTATTTGTATTAGGTGTTATTACCTAATCATTATTATCATTGTTTTTGAATATTATAAATTACTATTATGGCGATGGACATTAATCGCTTACGAGACACTGAACTGCAGTATGAAGTCGAAATCAGGGGTGGTCAAGTAGGGTCAACTGTCACTGAAAGTAGGAACATCCTTAGGAAGCTCTTAGAGTTGGAGAAAGCACCTGGCTATGTCGCTCCGATATATCCCTTCTCTTTTGATGACGATTTGGTAGCTTTAACAGAGCTAGCCCATAATTTACAAACTCGTATCGACTCTTTTGAAGATGCTTATGGGGGTGGTTCTTACCTCTCAATTGTAACTATGTTTGCACATGCCGACAGACGCTTACACCGGACTCGAACATTACTGACCCTGACTCCTGAACAAACCCTTAAGATTTCGGAATTAGTTACTGTTTTTCGTCAACTTCGGGCATCGTTAGATAACAAAGCCTTCCGCTTCAACGATACTATTTTATTACCATCTGCTGCACCTATTACTACTTCAACACCTACTCGAACTACTGCAGAGGTGCACCCTAAATTATCTGTTCATAGCACTCCTGTGCACAAATGGGGAATTAAATTTTCGGGAGATAGTAAAGGGGAGACTTTGAACTCTTTCTTGGACAGGGTGGAACGTATGGCTCGCGCGCGCGGGGTTGATACCTTAACACTCTTCGAAACCGCCTACGATTTATTCGATGGAATTGCAAGTACTTGGTATAATGTCAACTCTTACCGAGCGACGTCATGGGAACACCTGACCCAATTATTGAGGGACGCTTTCTTACCCCCTCATTATCAAGAGGATTTACTGGATGAAATTAAGGCAAGAATCCAGGGACCCAACGAAAAAGTCGATATTTATTTTGCCGTAATGCAGGGACTTTTTGCTAGATTATTAAATCCACCCACCGAACGCGAACAAACGCGAATTATTCGTCGAAACCTTTTGCCCTTTTACCTTACGAAACTTGGACCAAATGTACCGGACACTCTGGACGGACTTTTGCTTGAATGCCATCGTTTTGACGCTATTAGACAAGATTTAGCTCGACACGACGCTTTACGTACTCAGACTCGTTTACCATTATTGGAGCCAGGTTTTAGCTGCCCCAATCAACGACCTACCACCTCACGTTTTCCTATTCACTCAATGGAAACGCGTGAGTCACCATGTTTCAATTGTCAACGATTAGGACATAACCGTGTGGATTGCCCGGAACCCAAACAATTGTTCTGCTATAAATGTGGAACCACTGGGGTTACTATTCGTTCATGTACATTCTGTTCGGGAAACGGACCACGAAACGCTCGTTAGGTTGTCGCGAGGTTTCGGAGGTTCCGACAACCAAATTTTTGAAATCTTCTTCCAAACCCAAATTAGACTTTTTACTTCAACATGTCAATAACGATTTAAGACCTTATGTTAAACTCACCATATTAAACCTTCCTTTAATAGGATTGTTAGATTCCGGCGCTTCGCGCTCATTTATTAATCAAGACCTTTGCTTTAAATTACAACAACTTAATTTAAAATTTGTGGAACAACTTACTTCGTGTACCGTTGCTAATAGTGTTGATGCACAGTCCATCGGTTACATCATAGCTCCGTTAACTTTAAAAGATAGGACCGTGATATTAAATTTGCTTGTTATGCCTTCTTTAACTACCGACTTGATCCTTGGAATTGATTTCTGGGATAGGATGGGAATTATTCCCAACGTTTCTGACGATTGTTGGCATTTTGTTGCTACAACTCCAACAACTGTACCGAGCTTGGCTATTATCGACCAACCACATCTTACTGCTGAGCAACAGAAATCCTTAGCTATCCTCCTTGATCAGAAATTCGAAGCCATGGGGACCCAGTTAGGTGTCACTACAGTGGGGAAACATGAGATACGCCTTGTCGAGGGTGCGACACCCCTTAAACAACGCTATTACCCCGTTAACCCTATTAAACAAAAGATTATCAACACCTGCATCGATGAGATGTTGAGAGACCACGTCATAGAACCATCTAATAGTCCGTGGGCTTCACCTGTATGTTTAATCCCGAAGAAAGATAATACCTATCGCTTCTGCGTGGATTATCGCAAGCTTAATTCTTTGACTGTGAAAGACTCATTTCCTCTTCCCTATATTTCTACCATTCTTGACCAACTTCGAGACGCTCGCTACCTTAGTTCGCTCGACATCAAGGCGGCCTACTGGCAAGTCGAGGTGACCGAATCTTCCCGACCTTATACGGCCTTCACTGTGCCTGGGCGAGGACTTTTTCAGTTTCGTCGTATGCCCTTCGGTCTCACCAACGCCCCAGCCACCTTCCAACGCATAATCGACACCGTGTTAGGACCCGAACTGCAACCTAATGTCCTCGTATATTTGGACGATGTCATCATCGTTTCCCAGGACTTCGATTCGCATCTGCGAATTTTGCAAACCGTCTTCGATAAACTACGTGCTGCAGGGTTCATTCTTAACAAGGACAAATGTCATTTTTGCCGTTCTGAGCTGAAATACCTAGGGTATGTGGTCGACGCTCATGGATTGCATCCGGACCCAGACAAAGTAAAAGCTATTCTCAATATTACCTCTCCTACTAATCTTCAGGAAGTTAGACGTTTCTTAGGTACCTGTAGTTGGTACAGAAGATTTATACCGGAATTTTCAACTATTGTATCACCTTTAACCCGACTTCTTAAGAAGGATGTTAAATTCGATTGGACTTCAGAATGTGAAGAAGCCTTTGTGCAATTAAAACAACTTTTAGCTACTGCACCCATACTTCACTGTCCTGACTTCACCAAATCTTTCATTTTACAGACCGACGCTTCAGCCTATGGTCTAGGCGCCGTTTTAACTCAGACTTTTCCCGATGGAGAACGAGTGATTTGTTATTTGTCTCGATCCTTGTCCCATGCGGAACGTAACTATAGCACCACTGAACGCGAGTGTTTAGCTGTCATTTGGGGAGTGGAGCAACTTCGCCACTACCTCGAGGGAGTTTCATTTACCGTGGTAACCGACCACCATTCTCTCCTATGGCTTCATTCTCTTAAAGATCCCCAGGGACGCTTAGCACGCTGGGCACTTCGTCTTCAACCGTACACGTTTACCCTTGTACATCGTAAAGGTAAGGACAATGTGGTACCTGATCTCTTATCACGCACCGTACCCATCGTCGATGCTATTACCCCTTCGGACGAAACTGTCAATCCCGAAGAATTTCGTAACTCCACCGACCCTTGGTACCGTGGTATGTTTGATCGACTGGAACTACATCCGCAGAAATACCCTGGATGGAATACGAGGAATGGTCTACTGTACAAGTACGTTCAAACCGCTTCGGACACCCGAGACTATGAAAAATGGAAACTCGTTGTTCCCAATAATTTTCGCCGTGCCATTATACGAGAATGCCACAACAATGTCACATCTGGACACTTCGGAGTGTATAAAACTTTCTGGCGTATTCACCAACGTTACTATTGGCCCAGAATGCTTCTTGACACCAAACGTTTTATTAGACGCTGTTCCACTTGTGCGGAACAGAAGCCTGAACAACTACGACCTGCTGGTCTTATGGGATCTCACCCTAGGATTTACGAGCCTTGGCAAATGATCAGTTTAGACTTCATTGGTCCCTTACCACGTTCTACTCAGGGACGCACTCACCTTTTGGTTGTCTCTGATTATTTGAGTAAGTTTGTACTTCTTTTCCCCGTAAGGACTGCGAATGCCCAAACTTTGGTCAAGTGCATTGAAGAGTCCGTGTTTCTTGTGTATGGAGTACCTCAACATATTATTTGCGACAACGGTGTGCAAATGCGCAGCCGTCTTTTTATGAACCTTTGTGACCGTTATCATGTTAAAGTCCGTTTTACACCCTTTTATCACCCTCAAGCCGATCCTGCGGAACGTGTGAACCGGGTGGTAAAGCAACTCATTTCCACTTATATTAAGGACAATCATCGACATTGGGATGTCAATTTAGCTTCGATTGCCTGTGCCATTAGAACCTCTAAACACGAAACCATTGGTGTTACTCCCTACCGTGCTAATTTTGGGAAAGAATTTCGTATTCGAGGGGACAGCTTCGACACTGACTTGACTGACAATGAACCAATTGATGTTGAACAACGACTAGCCCAACAACAACAACTTTACACTAAAATAGTCGAACGGATTAGGAATACTCATGACCGAAACAAGCGAACCTATGACTTACGACGAAGGCATGTAACTTATGAGATTGGAGATCAGGTCTGGCGTAAAAACAAGTCTATTTCAGACGCCACTAAGGATTATTCTGCTAAATTAGCTCCTCGATTTTTAGGACCCTTTACGATTGATCGTAAAGTAGGGTATCTCACTTACGCTTTGAGGGATGCTGATAGAAAACCCGCAGGCCTGTGGCATGTCCAAGATCTTAAGCCCTATGTTGAGCCGGAAGATCATGGTTAGGTTTGGTATTTTTTTTAGAATTGTCTACCGTTGACGGACGTTAGCTGTTGTTGGATTTTACTCTTTTTGACTTTTATTATCGGATTTGACTTCATTTAGTGTTGACACTTTGTCTTCACGCAATTTTTTGGGATGGCTGGATGGGGACTGTCGGTTGGTCCATTAGGGGGTTGTGCCGATCTTTCTTTCCAGGTGCAACCTTCCTGCTCGTTCACCAGAGCCCTTCTTTATGTTATCATTTCATCTCACCCTCATCTTTTCGTAGTATGAACATTGAATGATTGAGCTACGAGAAGGGTGCGAGGCCTTGTGCATCTTTCGGGATCACAAGACTCCCCCGGCTCAGTATGAACTTATGAATGCATGTGAACACGAGGAAGGAGATGACCTGTGCAAGCTTCGGTGACCACAGGCTCTCCGGAATCAGAGTGACTAAGTTTCTTTCTCTGCGAATGTGTTAATGATCATTTCTATCTCATAGCACCTCCTGTCATTTCATCGTGCTAGTACATGGTGGCAGTGAGGAGGCATCTTTTTTTCTTCTGTGTTTGTCTGGGAGGGTTTCCTGTACGTCTATCCTCTATCGTACTCTTCTGGGATGGGTCGTTTTGTTTAGTTTGTTTTTGTATTTTTGGGATGGGAGTTTTTACCGGGGGCGGGAAGGAATGCCACTTGTGGATCCTGTTGTATCTTCTTGAGTGAGCTACATGGGAGTGTGAATTTTGTATGACTCAGGGCAACAGCCTACCCACCTACCACTTTTACTACCCTATCCTTATCCACTTTGCTTCCTTCACTTAGTATACACCTTTATTTTATTTTTATTCCTTTCAGTTTTTGTTTGTGGAAGTTGTATTGCTTCATGATACACTTTCTTTGGCTTGTTTTTTTTTGGTTTTTCACTTTTTTTTTTCCTCGTACCAGCCGAATGCTGAAGAACTCTTGGAAGGCGTGAAGAGTTTGGCTGTTGCCTAGCGAATCTAGAGCGATAGTTGTTGTGAATGAGTCACTTGTGTTGGTACGGCAGGATCGATGAGTGGGATTCCGGGTTATTTTTGTTTTTGGGTTTTCACTAGATTAGGTTGTGCTGTTTGTTGGGTTTCACTTTAGTAGGTCGTCGGATAAACTTCTTGGAAGTTTCCCGCCTCTCGAAGGAGAGGGGGAGTGTAACAGTTTTATTATTATATCAACATTTTGTTCGTATTTCCATTTCAATCACCCTGTTTATAACTTTTCTATTCTGTGGTAGTCACCTTTTGTAACCTTCACATTCGTTTATTTCCGTACCTGCCCGTTTTAATGTTGTATATTCCTATTATTGGTCTAAAAGCCAATTTCCGCTTTAGATAACCTATGTAATTTGATACCGTAACCATATATGGTATTGTAAGCTTCGATTGACCGCGTTATTGGTCGGAGCAAAACATCGTTGTTTCATTGGGGCCGGAAATGGAAAAATTCAGCGTGTTTTACTTGCTAACCCGAAGAGAACGGTCGTGCGGTTCATCCTGATTTAAGTGCTAATTTAGTTCCTGTTCATTTGTTTTCAACAATTTGGCGAAAGCATCTTTAAAAAAACAAGTGAACCATCATTGTACCTGCCATTTCTTTTTGGGCATGGTAACCATTTAATCCGAAAGGAGTTCTTCTAAAGGAACGTAAGCATAATTGTAAGTTCTCTGTGTGTTCGAATCCACACTACCGTTATTTCTATTTTAGGGGACCATTCTGACAACGATCGTAGGATAACTTCCATTCACTTTCGTACGTTCACGAAGCTCTTTTATTTTCCGTTGACTCTCTCCATGTAGAGGTTCGCATTTATTCTTGTGTAAAAACGTACCACCCATTAGTTTATTATTTTAGAGTTCACGTATTGGGGTCAAGAACTACGATCCGACTGTTTACCTGTGAAACGAAACTATAGACCACATTGTGTTGCGGGTAAGGGGGCATAGGAAAGTAAATCGACTAAGTACTGGAGTGCAGTGTGTCCGATCTAGCATCAAACCATTGAAATAACTTAATGGCCGAGTCGTACATATCTTGAAGCCGCTACCTTGCTTCCGATACTTTGTGTAACACTTAGAGCAGCATTTGTCATTCAACGTGCAACCATATACCAGGACCTGTGGAAAAGAAGACCTAAACATTGATCGTACGGTGATGTAGCATTGTTAAACCTTTTTGTAAATTTGTGTGTTTGCATTTGACCCACCTCGGTGGTGATCAATTGATAATTGGCCTGCATAGAGCCAAGATTATTACTGTTAATTGGTAAGCTTGACATTTTTGGGGTACAATATTTTAGCTAGTCAAAAGATTACTCTCGTTATGGAGTGATAACAATTTATGTAAGGTACGAACGAGCTCGTAAGAACCGAATAATTTCATTGCCCACTCAAGCTATAAATTAAGGTATCTATTTTCAATTTAATTCATTATTTTGCCACTGTAACGATATTTGTGTGTTAACTCCAGAGATTCTGGTGTATTTTATTCAACATTTTATGGGAAATTTTATGTAAACCCCTTCTTTTGTTAACTTTGGGAGGATTCATATTTTTAGTTGCTGCTTACCTTAAATAAGATTATGAATTCCCAGTGGGGAATCTAGGTTGTGCAATTTTGAATTTATTTCATGGTGCAGTGCACCGAATAAAACTTTTTATTTGTGGGTCATTAGTTGCCTATTTTAAAGCTAAAGCTACCTTTCCTAGTTCCGGTAGTGTAAGCGAAACTTAAATTGGAATTAGGTGGCGCCCAGGAAATTTACAAGAAGCCACAAAAGTAAGTAGTGAAGATTTATTTGGAATCGATGATATATGATGAGCCATTACCAAATGTATTAATTCTGTCACCCACTACCCTGTGTATTTGTCTTGCTCTCTCCGCTGTTTACTATTTGGTCAACAGAGCTAGCTGGCCGGTCAGCGGCGTGTGTTTTTTTTTTTATTATTAAAGCACATGGTATTTTGTAGCGCCTAGCATTTTGCAGCTTGCGCGTTATAAAATTAATGTTTGACTATTTTATTCGTGTGATTGCTAATTACATGAGCTTTCTCAGATTATTGATCTGAAATTTTACTTTTAATTATTTGACGTATTTCTCGTGTTACGATTTTTCGTTGCTGGTCTCAGGTCTGGGGTATTACACGAATAAGCACAAAACAAACGAAGTCATATATGAGAACGCTGTTATTTATGCTGTTGTTTTCTGTTGTTTTCGTTCCAATGCTGGTTGTAAGCACGTAGTTTGTCTGCTACAGAAATGACGTTGATAGGCACATAGTGTGACTTACATAATTTAAAAAAAACTACTTCTCGAAATAAATCGATTTTGTAGCAACATCTACCAAGGTAAGGCACCTCCATTAAGTGTAGTTGAGAGTGAGAAAATGTGTTCTCGAGTAAGTGCTGTCAGTATATATTGCTTGACAACTTATAATTTCAAAACTTCCGTTATCGGTTGACGACACTTTATGAAGTTACAGACCACTGCAGCCTTTTCGTAATAAAAATGGTAGAATTTCTTATTTCTGTTATCAAAGTGTCGACCCAGATATGTAAGCTTAGAAACGTAGGATCCACTTGCCTCGGGTAAATGTATGTAGGTAAATTCCAGCAGATATGCTAAAAGGAAAGAAGGGGTGAGGCTGAAACCCACCGTCAACGTCGTTTCAGCAGTGCGGTTTTAAACTTTTCACGAGCGGTTTTAATGACCTAGTTTAATTCATTCCCTATTTTGGCTAGTAATCAATCGTTTTGTTTCAGAGTGTTTTAGGTAGCGACACGACGTGACAGTTCGATATTTCAATTTCGAACGAATGTGATTGATTTTAATTAAGTAATTTGCGCTGTTTGTACAATTGATTAAATTTAAACGGGCATTTACAAATAAGTCCGTCAACATTATAAATTGCTTTCTCTTTACTTTCCACATTTTAAGTTTCTCACACACAAAAACAATACCCGACCATTAGCAACATAAAAACCTTTCCCCTTTTGTCGCAAGGAAAAAGGGTAAAAAAATTTATGAATATTCAAAAACGGGCGTTAATTATAAAATAAATTAAAGTTTCTCGTATGCCGCGAGTGGCATATGTTTGGAACGGGAACTTATCGAACCTTTTATTTGTCAAATCCAAAGAAATAACGCGTGGTGTTAACAGACCTTCCAAACCTGCTGCCTTAACTTTTGAGCCCTGAAATATGGTAGCTAAGACCCTATTGTAACGAGAGCATTTGGTTTAATTTTTTCGATTGTTCTGGCCGAAATAAATAAGTTAGAATTTTTTTAAGTTGAAAAAAGAGTGGAGTGTTTTCCCAAACAAATTTTGGCTGTGAAAACGTAAAGAATTTATCTGGACAATCGGTCAACGAAAATATGTACCATGTCTAACTACTCATTTACTTTAAGTGCTGGAGGCGGCAACATACCGGTGATCGGGTGCGAATTCAGTCTTTTAATGGAGTTATAGTATTGCATTTCTTATATAATCATGAGATAAACGCGTTGTGCTGAACTTGCTAACTGTGCAGGTTTTGTATTGAGTGGGAAGACCAACAAAACCGTTGGGGATTGGCAGTAGAAAAGACATTAACCAATTAAAAAATGTATACATCGCCATTTTGAAGATAATTAGTCATTTGTGGGGTGAAAAATTTTTCAGTAATTAAAGAAGGGATTTCGCAGTGGGAAAAATTAATACCTTGAATCTTGCAACGAGCAAGGAGAGATCGACATTTCAATTAAAAATAAATCTAGATTTTCGGTGTGAAAAATTTGAATTAGTTATTTTTTCTTGAAACGTCATTAGAACATGATATGGAAAAACCATTGGGCGCGATTAGCGGACAACAACGATAAAGCATTGCGGGTAAATTGTACACAGTTGCTGACAGAAAGCTGATTATATTCAAGGTTGGTATATTACAGGTTGCCTCGTAACTGCAATAATGGGGATCAAGTCGTCTGCTCGTGACGTCACTGGTAGCCACTCAAATTTCGTTATCTTGTCATTACCGCTTATGTGACATACGCGTAAGGTTATAAATATTGAACCTCCTATACCTGTGCATTTAGAACCTAGAAATATTATTAAAAGGGTCGTGGAATTCTTTGACAAACAGAAAGCTGCCAGTATGTGGGCATTTCCTTTGGAAAAGGCTACAGAGCTAGCTGCTGCTGTGACGGCAAATCAATAAAACTCATAACTAAATTAGGTAATGTTAATTTCAATTTCAATTATTGATGGAACGTAGCAACATTGTTGATTGGCGGTCACGATATTTACGGAAAATGAAAGAAAATGATGCTTTAGGGAAAAGCGGGTCGGCAGAAGATGAACGTGTTTAAAACTGACCGAAGCAGGAGAATCATATGGTCTCGTTGATACCGCCTATCTCATCTACAAATCGAAGACTAATTGTAGAGACGATATAAACTACGTTAAGAGAATTGGAAGAAAAATGTGACTACGCAATTGATTGTTAGATGAAGCTGTTTATCTTTCGCGGTAAACACTGGTACATCAGACGAAGATTGACTGTATTATATAACGATTTATAATTACTAAATTTTAAAATATAAAACTGAATATGTGTTTCACTAGTTAAACGATTCAAACATCATCAAAGAACTGTAAACAATAGCTACGCATCAAATTTTCCAGCTGTATGGCTGCATGCATTTATTATGTCGTTTAAATCGTGGGATACCAGTGACGTATTCGCGCCTCGATTGCTATTGGTCGATAGTTACGAGGCAACCTGTAATATACCAACCTTGGATTATATTAGCGTAGCCACGGCATACAAGTAATACTTCTCCATTACTTAAAATAAGCTGTACAGTTGAATTTTGTTTTTTGTTCCACAATTTCAGTACAACAATTTTCCAAATTTAGATGTTACTTTACTGATCAAATATGTGAAATAAAAAATCTTCAAGACTATTAAAATGTGAGAACTTAGATTATTTAGAATGAAGAATGAGATGGTCATTTCATGTAATTTAGTTATTGCATCAAAAACGGTTACACTGTTGAATGTTTGTAGGTAGGACCCGAGACTGAGACATAACGAAACATGGATTTTGTAATGACTCTACTAAAAACAATTGCGGTCGCCAAGAAAATCAACAATCAAGAAATTCAAGATCCAAGAGTGGATAGAATTGAGATAAGCTGTGTGCCATAAGGGGTAGGTACATAACGAAATCGTAATTCGTTTTTGTCTAAATTGTGTCTCATTGCCAAACATTAACTTTTGCTAGAAACTGTGCAAACCAAACGTTTACAAATTCAAAGCAAATTTGTGAAATAAAGGGAAGGGTTCGGGCAGGATATTTTACGGAACTTAATTCGTTTTGTAAATGTGTTACTATAACTGCGTACTTTTGCATATTCATTGCTAATTTCGCATTAATCACGAATATTGTTAAAAAGCCGGCAATATTTAGGAATGTATGAAATTGTATCGTTTCGAATTTTTTCTCAAATCTACAAAATACATTACACCATGTTTGCTAACGCTTTAAGTGGATTGAGCTGTAATTAAGCATGATCGATTGGTCTGCCTATATGATTGATTAGTTTCAATTATAACGCAATTTTAAATCAATAAGGGCTTAGTCGAAATGTGTGTGCTTATGTTAGCATGAAAACTGAGCGCTTATTTTGGACAGAAAATGCCTGATGATGAATTACTAAGTCAAAAAACTTTGATGAATAGGGGGTATAATAGGTGTATGCAATTTAAGTCAAAAATTAATTTTCCTGCAGATCGAAAACCACAGAGGTTTGAGACGAATTCGCACAAAGTGCTATATTTAATCTATGCGTTTTACGAATTCGCAAAGGACTGCTAGGTATTTACTTATTGAACACAGCGTTGCTGCCACAATTTAAAGACATTTCATTCTCTTTGACCCTTAAAAGGGAAAGTAAACAGTAAAACAGGGAACAGCCATTTCGTACAAATACAATTTTAAATAAAAGAATACATTTGGATTCCTTACATCAATTCCACGCGATAGAAAACGTGCTGCGTCAGGCACGAAAACCATATACCAACTTTGCATGTGTGTTGTGGGTGATTGAGGACATCGACATCATCTGGAAGGGCTGTGTTCATAACAAATATCGGATTTTATTGCCAAAAAAAGCGTGTTACTCAAATAAAAGTTTATTTGTCCCACTTCTTCGTTCTAGCTGTATAGGCCCCCTTAATTTTTTTCGATCGGCCAGGCGCGCTTCAAGCGTATTTAGATTCCAAAAAAATGGATGTGGAGAAAGTAAGATAATTCAGTTGAAAGGGCGCCCCAAGAGAGTGAATTAGATATGTCAACAACTACAGTAAAAGCCGCCGAGGTCAATCGTAATATTTACTTGCCTTGCCCTTTGAGTTTACTATAGACCTTATCGATTGCGCGCGTCTTCGTTGGATTGTTTCGTATATCTCGAGACCCTTGTTTATTAATTAATAAGAAGTAACGGCTACATTTCGCCGTGCTGACGTGATTCTCGCCCGCCTCCATTGTAAACATTTAGGTGGTAAAGAACGATTGTCTCTTGGGAGGGAGTTTGTTGAATGGCTCACGAGAGATTTTCAGAGGTCAATAAAGTAATTGTGATGTATTGGAAATTTATCGAAGATATGGTCAATTTTGGGTTAGTCAACAATATTTAAATAAAGATTTGTGGAATCCACCAATTACCGAGGGCCCCAGCTATTTATTTCGCGAAAACGCGTGCAATTTCGCTAAAATCGGGAGTCTTTTTTAATTATTGGAGTAAGTACCTACTCGTATTTTCTCGGTTAAGAAGCCTATTTTCGAATCTAATGGAAGTAAACATGCAAAATAATGCGTTTAGTTCGCGCCTAAAATATCACTCATAAGAATATAAGGAAACAAACCAAATGCAAATTTGAATAAACGGATGTCGGTAAAGCGCTCTGCAAACATCTTCAATGGTGTAACTTTTCTTTATACTGAGATGTAACTCTTTGTTAGAAATTTTTCTGTATGCATAATACATTTTCCGTAATACCATTTTTGGAAATGTGAAATGGAGTTATACCTACATATTAATTATTTACATAGTAACAAATACGCTATTTTACGTGTATTTCGGTGAACGATGAAAGCAGTGGTCTCTTTTAGAGGCGGTAATAAAATGTCAGCAACCTTGCCGAAACTCGCATCACATGAGCGAATAACAACTGTAAATAATGTCATTATATGAATAAGATGGGTTGGATCAAGAAAAATAGTTTGGTTTGGCGAAAAAGCAAGGAAACATACCGTAAAACGATCCACTCTGAATTTCAAAACAACATCGGAAATGACAGTCTTGCGGGCTTAGCGACTATTCGTTTTACTATATCATCATGTGGTATAAGGTATATAATTACTCTTTGGTATAAGGTTTTAATTGGCATAGTTAAGGTACCCTTGTACATACGCAGTGTTTAAATGAGCTGTAACGATAGCTCTAAATTTGGATTCATTTTTTTGCATTATATAGAGGTTGATAAAGTTGAAATTGCTTGTATTTCAAGGGTTACAGCAGGTTAGGCAGTATGTATAGAAAATTTACAGGGTATCCGAATTTAGAGGGCAGATTTTCTAATAAATTGTGTGGCTAGTATGGAATTTCCAGAATACACCTGTAAGCATTTGGTGAAATTGAAGATTGTCCTTTCTGCGTCTTTTAATTTCTGCAGAGGATTGTTTTCGTAATGGGTTTCGGATGTTTGGAATGATGTCGCTGTAACTAGAACTAAAGTTGGTATCTTAATTGGCCTTATTTATTCCAAATCACCGAATAAGCGTGAGGTCATTCAGTAGTTTGAGAAATGCAGAAGTACGTGAGATTTGATTTATTACCTAAGCTTTTATTTAGGTAATTGCTAGTGTAAAATTGAAGAAAATGAATTAGCTAAGTAAATATTGGTGTGTTTAATTAGTTTTTTTAATTTGCCTTTTTATTTTTGATAAGATGATTTTGATTTGTTGATAAGAAAAAAAATAAACTCGTGTTCAGGGAGTTTCGGGCATAAAAAGGAACCCATGACATGGAAAATTACATGGCCGTGGAACGCAAAGTCAATTTTTAAACTACGGAATATGTGTAAATAGTAAATCACAACTCATATCGCACATAGATTCCAAACCGAAGAGTTTTTGTTAGCAGGGTGAGTTAGTCGGGTAACCTCTTGAGGAAAATGCAAACCTACAGTTGAGACCATGTAATCATCAAAAAATAACCATTAATTAATCAAATATTTCTACTAGCAAGTGGACACATTTAAACCAAAAATAATGACGGTTACGGTTACAAACAATAAAAATTGACGGTATTTTCTAGACACGTGATCCGGCATGGAGGTTAAATCATGTCTATTTTAAAAACAACGATAACACAAAAAGATGGCTATCACGTAAGGAGCGCTCGTGCTCTCGAGACGGCGCAAACAGCTGGTCTTTGGTCTTCCCGAGCTTGCGGCGCCGCTTCTTCCGCCTGTCGTAGTGTAGGGGCCGGGCGTATATCAGGCAAGTGTAGTTAGGTCTCCGTTTTCTCTCCTTATCCAATATTCGTTCGTTCCGGAGGAGGTCACGATTCTGAATGGACCTTTTGTCGCGCGTCCAATTTTATATGCGTCCTAATTTCTTGCGTCCTAATACCCGCGTCCTTTTGTCGCGCGTTTAAATATATGCGACCTATTGCCGTAGATTCCGCGCGTGGGGCCGTAATTGGCATACCGGCCGAGGTTCCTGTGTTGGTTCCCGCATATTGCTTCTATGCGCTCATCAGTTCTTTGGCGAGGCTGTTGCTCACTCCTGACCTGACCTTCCCCGGTCGTGGGAACTTGTATCCTAGCCTGGGCCTGACTTGGTGTAGTGCCTGTTGCTGCGTCAGGTTGATGGGCAGGTATTTGTCCGATGTTTTCGGGTCTTTTCCCTCTAGGTGTATACGGATACCCTTTTTGACCTTTTGATTTCGTCTGTCTACGGGGTTAGCTTGGGGGTGGAATATATCGGTGTAGTTCAATGGAAATATCCCCATTTTTCCATTGCGGCGTCCCAAGTCATCGAGGTGAATTAGGGTCCGTTCTCAGGCAAGGCGGTCTTCTCAATACGGTCGGTAGCGTTTGAGCGCCCATACTATCACCCTGCATTCTTGTTTGCTAATATGGAATTTTCTTTGAGCGTCGTTGAGTTTTGCGCTACCGTACGTGATGATCTTTCGTTCGCTGTTTTCACCTCCCTGATAAAGGCACTGTTGCAATTCCGTACCTGTTTGCGTCAGTCTGCAGGCAGAAAGGTTCCCCGAAGTCCGGCCTGTGGAGCTTCAGTGGGCTACACGTTCTTGGGAGTTCTGCGGTTCGATGTACTCCGAAAGCGGCTCGTTCCCCGCCGAGATATTTTATGAACTTTGCTCCAATTAAATTGGCACTTGTCGGCGGAAAGTTTGAGTGTTGTTGCAGCCTCTCGAGTACTAGCCGTAGATGTTGTAGGTGTTCATTGTATATTTAAACTCATCTACGACCGGTATTCGAAATGCTGTAAGAACACAGACTCAAACTCTGTGTTTCAAGTGCCAATTTGGTGTCGTCAACCTTTCCAGCGCGAATTTTCGTAGATACCCTGTGCCACTATTTTGTGGAAGCTGGCTGGCGCTGTAAGGGCTGTCAGGTGTTTGGATTCATCTTCCATCGTAACTTGTCAGTATCCTGATTTTAGGTCTAGCGTTGCGAACACCTTTGGCATGCCTAAGTCTCGTAGCGCCCCTTATTATATTAATTATCTATTGATAATAAATTACTAGAAAATTGATATCGCAACACAGAATAATACCGTGTAAATAATTAAAAATAAGTATACATTATTTTTTGGAAACAAATAAAAAAATGTACTTAAATATAAGTATAACTCTCATCACCAACAAATTGCAAATTATTAATAGATACTTGCTTTGAATGTACAAAAAGTAAAACAAAAACAACTACAATTGAAAGTAATCATTCTTTAGAGGATATTTTGTATATTCCCGATTTTTCCATGATATGTACGGAGTCCTTCGGGTTTACCTAAAGGTTTTGATATGCTACTATCTGAAGTTGTAACAGTGTGTAAATTTAATTTGGAAAAGATTTTAGATAAACCTCTAGCGTATGAAAAAAAATTGGGCAATGTAACATATTCCTTATCTACATAATTATAGTCTACTATTCGCCAACGTTGTTACATTTTTAATCTTCTTGCTTAATTTACGTTTCGTAATTAAATTAATAATGAATTCTTTGGAAAAACCATTGTATACAGCAAATACAGCATTGTATACAAAAGTTAATTAATTTTCCACTTTCACATCAAAATTACAAGGAAGACTTCACCAGTCAGCTGTTACGAATATTTCCACATTTATCAAATAGGGGTTGCCGTGACGTTATACTTTTTCATTTTTAAGGTCCAACCCTAAAATGTCGTTCTTTTACATTTTTAATTATTTCTTACATTTATTTTCTCCCATCCTGTCACCCTTTATATATATACCTATCCAAAATTTACAAAATGCCATGTTAGTTGATTTAGAATCGAAGGTTACAACACCAGCATTTTTCTCATATAAGATACCTCGTACATTCGATTAAATTCCCATTAGTGAAATAAGGTTAATATTAAACCTTACTAAGGGTGTTTTATTACTGGTCCATCTTTATTTAAGTGACGTGCTGTTACTAAGTGCTTAAGTTTTATATTAGAACTGACCCTGGTGTCCTATCCCAAATTTAAAATGTCCAAAGCAATCGACTAACACATTTGTTTGCTGAACAAACGAAGCATTACTTTCATTCGTCTATATTTGGTTTATGAACGTAAACAACTGAAAGGTATTTTCACCAGCATTCGAAACAATTAGCAATTCACATAAAAGTACCATTTAAAAATTGATTGTACAGCCGAGTAAGCAACATAATTAAAGGTAAATACTAGATTTTTATTCTTTCCAATTTCACGTACACTCCTGTTTATTTTCACAGCGAAAAGCGTTTACCTATATACGCATGGAAATTTGTATTAATAAAAACATAACAGATATTTTTTATGTGGGTAGCATACATAATAGCTACCCTGTAATATAACGTGAACGAAATTTTTCATCCATGCCTTTAATGCTAATAAATTTCAATATGAAACTGGTTGTCGTCGATAATTTAATTATAATGTACGTTATTAGCCTAAAGCTTAGGAATGTATGGATTTTGATTAAAAATTTAATAAAGAAGAGAGGCTAATGTTACTGAACTTACAAAAATAGTAGATCGTGAAGCAAGATATACATTTTCTTTCTTTTGGCCACAGCTTTTAGCTTAAACTCACGAAAATGGCGGTTATGGTGTTATTTAAAGATCTTGTAAAACGGGGTTGACATTTAATCTAGCTAATTCAAACAAGTTTTTAGTGGTTGATAATTAAAATAACGGTACAATGTATCATTAGGTACCACTTTATCGATTATGAGACATTTGAACCAACAATCCTTTATAACTACTGCTAGGGAACCTTCTGAGAGATTAAAAGCAATTTTGAAACATAATACCACAGATTAGTATATTTAAATCTGTGATAATACTAAAGTACCTACTTGTATCTGTTAATTTGTAATTGTTGAGGTCCATCTTGATATTGACTATCATAAAACTTTAATTGTTGTAAAATTCAATTACGGTGAGTAATAACATTCAAAAGCGTAAAATGCTACTAGTTTCGGCATACAATGCCACCATCAGGCTACAAGTAGAGTATATTAATTATAAAAGTCTATACCTAACAGACCAATTACCTTACAGTTACAGTAACCGTAAAGTTTAAAGTGCAAAAATATTAAAAAAATTGAAGAAGTCAAAGTAAATCTTGGTATGTAGCGGTAGCTAGTTATACTTACGGGAAAAATTTTATTTAAATTATGTTTACATATTAAATAGTTGAAAGGGTGCAATTAAATGTATCGCAACCCTTAATAGAAGTTAATAACGTTGAAATTAATTCATACAATTTAAAGCGGACATGACGCTGCACGAACATGGCAGCTGTTGAAACTGAGAAGTGATTTCAACACAATGTAAATAATAATATAAGGTGTATCAACATTTAATGTAAAATTAGTAAGTTTTTATTTAAATTTAATATTTTGTTCAGCGAAAAATCGGGATTATCTTTCCAATGATAGATAATTTCTTTGGTTTGGAGTAAGTCTAGCTTGGTACCTGGTTCCGCGATTCTAATTTCAAGTTTCCGACCAGTTTGGCATCGCAAGTAGCACAATTTAATTTGTAAACACCGCATTTTTCTAGCTTGTCGATTTTATCCTTTGTCTGAACGAGGCTGGGTTGGAGATTATCTTTGGACGAAAATGAGATGTTGATGTTGGTGTGTTTAAAAAGATTCTACAAAGAGTAGGAGGAAGAACCTATACACGGCAAGGAACAGTAATTTTGGGGGTGTCTAATCCAATGGGTAGTAAAGAAGTATGATGTTTATAGTTGAACTTGTGGAAGACATGTTTCTATAGTTTTCGGATTAGGTGTTCTGGGTAACCATGCTGCTCTGAAATTTGGAAGATGATATTCAGTTCTTTTTTAAAATTCAGACCGATTAAAGGAAGGGTGCATAGTATATTGAAATAAAACCGGAAGGCAGCTATTCTATGGAGAAGTGGATGAAAAGAAGTAAAAGGAATCACGTTCTTTTTAAAATCAACCCCCGTCTTGAACTTTGGGCAGCTGCAGGTAAAATAGGTAAAATTCGTATTGCTAACCTTTAGTAAACTCGTTGTCATAGATAACTACTTTGCGTGGCCCGAATCCACTACCTACTGTTCTTACATGGGTACGTTCGTTACCAAGGCAATGGAAGATCTTTGTTAGTAATCGTTCATGAGGGTATTTTGCAGATTCCGAGTGAGAGTTGTCTCATATCCTGTGGTTTCCCACACTTCTGTCTAACTCACTTAGTTCCTAGCCTTCACAGCCAATTGATAATTCGCCCCGTTTAGGAGAATTGGAACAAAAGCACTTGTTTCTTGGTTCACTCAAAATTACATCCTATCTTCAGATCTTTTTGTTCATGATCTTTTAGCTCGAGTTTCAACATTGGACAAGATACATGTCAACGTAGCTTATATATTAAGATTTTGCCCTAACCTTGGACATCCATCAGATAGTTCATAGGCCCCTTGTCCTCCAAGGCTCCAAGGAGTGTCATAATGCGTTACTGTTCATAACTAGAGTGGTCCAGGTATTTTTTCATTTCCAAACTTCATTCATTCGCAGAATTATCCCCTAGGTTTATTAAGACTTTTTGGCTTCTTTTCATGAGTACTATACGTGGATAAAATATCGGACCTTTTTTTGAAACACCCTGTATAATTCCGACGCGATTAAGCTAATGTTCATAAATACCTCTAGTTTTTCTTGCAAATGTTGCGTTGCGAAAATCTTCGTCCGCAGTGCAAAGATAATCTGATGTAGACAATGCCTCGCTCTTGGTTTAAGATTGCGCGGCGTATTATGTTATCACAACTAACCCAGAATTGACACTGTTCACTGTGTAACACCGCTTGACGAATGAATCTTTCCCACTATTTACACTCATATTTATAGCTATTGCCCTTGTAAAATGTGACGCAATAGAAGCTTTATCTTACAATGGTGAATGGTTTAAGTGTCTACCATATTACGCTATTACAAGCTTGTTGTCATTTAACGTTCGGTGTCGATAGACGTATTTGACTCGGCTCTTCTTGCTCTTATTTTAATTAAAATTACCCGGTTCAGTTACCTTATCCTGAATATACATACATAAAGCAGTGTTAATTACCTTAGCTTAGTTACATTTACATCTGAAATACATTGCATTTCTTATCGCGCTTATTACTTTATAGTGCTAGTTCCCTTTTAGCTTCCTTACGGTTGAATAAAAAACCAACTTGGGTTATGAATAAATGAAATAATTAATTTCCTTGGAATGCGTAAAACATGCATTGCTTACACAAGGTTATCGATGCGTATTTATTTTTAAATTATGCATTTTTACTAAACTGCACAATTGTCTGTGCATACAATTTAATACAATATTTATGCCCTCCAAAATTGTACATTCTATAAAAAACATGGTGTCGCGGCTATCCCCACCTGAAACAAACGAAAATAATCACAAAAGATATAAGGTGGAGGCGCTCTGGTTCTAAAATATTTGAGACGTATCATTTAAATTTTTCGGCTTGTTAAGATCCATGGATTACACATTTTCTAGTTTCATAACCATATTATTTAGCCTTAGTTCCTCAAGGAACTCCAGAAACAAGTTTATTGCAGCATGCTTACCATAAAATGTGTACAGAAGCGGAAGTTGTATTTTACACATCTAAGTGTCTTCCGTATATATGTGTTATTCCACCGGTTACTCCTTAATGAAGATGGAGGAAGGTCAATGAAGTGTACGCGCCCTGTTTCCGGCTTTTATTACGTCATTTCCTTTATGAATAATTTACGTATACCAAATACAAAGAGCTTACTCGTCATCATTAAAACTGTAGAACTTTTAAGAATATAAAGTATTCATTAGAACGCAACGGAGTAGACAAAATCCCGTTTGAAAATATTGCGCTTTATTCTTTAGATTGAAATCTGATAACTTCTCTCTTCGATCCCATTCAAACTTTATATAGCCTTTAAATCCCTTGACGTTGATTATTTATTTTCATTTTGTTCCATATTTTACAAGTGTTCAATTATTTCTAGAGTATAATCGGCGGTATTGAGCACGCCACTTTTAGTATCATCGCCATTTTAACTCCCCCACATTACTTTTGATTTCTATTCATGCTTTTTACTCAACCAATCATCAAAGTTCTACAGTTTTGCCACTCTATTGGTGAATGGCTGTAACGACTTCATGATAGTTTATGAGCTGCTCCTTTTATTCTACCTGCTTCACACCTTGTCAAACAGTGCACGATCTCTTTATCCATAATGGGCAAACTATTACCTACTAATTCTTTACGATAAACTTCACATTAGGTTAATATTGAGACACAGAGTTCACTTACCTACTTTTGAATAAATCTTTTCCCTAGAGTCTCTTATAAAATATAAATTGTCGACATTTCTTTTGTCATGTCCATTCCGTTTATCAATCCTAAAGTTTTAAAGAGAGATATTATGTGAGGCCCAACTGTTGTACAATATACGTTTCCTATTACATATACGTTTTCGCTGCTCCTTTCATCTAGAAATTGTACCTACACCCATCCACGAAATATATTATGACAACGGCTTTATTTAAGTCCATATTCCCTTTTTTCGTTTTATATGTTTACTTAAATACGAATAGCGTTGAGAGGGAAAAAATGATATATTCTTTCTAATTCCACAATTATATTTAAAATAATAAAAAATCAATAAATTTGCATGAAAGGCGCGGCGCATTCTTTATTTCTCAATGTCGTCACTCAAGGATTCCGGCTTATGAAAGATACCCGTCTCTGACGTCTCTGAAAAGGATTACTGAGTTCCTCCACTTCTGACGTAGTAATTGAATATGGTCGGTATATATTCTCAACTTTTTTGTTAGCACGATGAGGGTATGTTTAAGAAGGAAAGGTACAAAAATACTGTGAATAGATTGTTCTTGATGTGTTTTGAATTACAGAACCCTTCATTATTCATAACATTTTTTCGAAATGATCATAGTTTATAGAAAGGGAGGGGTCAAGTTGACAATATGTAACATTCACTACACACTGTTTAATTAGGAAAAGGTAATGAAATATCAGCAAGCCCAACGCACTTGAAAGAGTCCATGTCCCGAACTCCTCACAATAAAATAAATGAGAACCATGCCAGAGAAAACTATTTAAATATCACTATAAAAATAAAGGGCGGCGTCAACATGTCTGCGCCCCCCCCCCCCACCTCCATTAAATGGATGGCCTATACTTGCATATATAGTTTACGAACACAAGCTTGTAGTACAGGAACAAACCGGTACAATATTAGAACAAAATACTGCTCCTATAAACATATGAAACAAATAAGTGGGAGAGCAGCCATGTTTTCAGCTCCATAAATTAAATTGTGTGTAACTTGCAAGCGGTTTAGGAACAACACTTTTTAACAATAAATTAAAAAAATAAGAAAAAACTACAAGGCTAATAAAATATAAAAATGTGAAATGGGGAGATAGTGTCATCTCCCCCAATTTGAATTTCCTTCCGGTTAAACCAAAGCGTACTAAATAGAACAAAATGAGGGCAATATCTTAAAATAACCATAATTTCCCTGTTTTTAGTAAGGCAAGCTCGGAAATGCAGCTTCTGTCGAAGTTTATCAATAATTACTGGAGTGCAATATACCTAACTATGTGTGTCCCTAAAACACGCCCCATCGTCCTCTACATACGCATGTCCGACCACAAGAACGTTTATGATGCGAACATTATATCTCTATCAATTAATGAATCGTAATTGAAAAGAACTTACCTTGTAGTGAAGTATTTCGATAGTGGGTTTGCACTTAATATAATTAACAAATGCTTTTAAACTGCACACTTCTACTCAATAGGTGTCAACAATATTGCACCTTCTAACTGGAATAAATGACTTTCGTTCAACGACCAAACTGCACTCCTTTTTTACGAAGTAACTAACTTCCTTACTCTACAAGAAAAGTTTTTTAACTGGCCATCCGAGCGCTGTCTTTACAAGTTAAATATTCATTGCTTAAGAACAACATAAAACAATTAGCCATGTTAGAACCGTAAAATTTTCACCTTTATTTCTTTAGTCTCATTCTGTTTATGCCCCACGTCATAAATTATAATAGTTTTTTTGCTCTTGTCTTCAACTCTTATTCGCACGAGATCTAAGTGCAAGTATCCGCTTTTGTTGATTATTTGGAAGTCCTTGGGCCCGACTTCTATCACCCAATTCTCTCGTTGAGGGTTTCGGCACCGCCTTTTGTCTTTAACACGTCCCAAAGACCTTACCATTCTGGGTAAAGAGGCTCTCAGTTAACATGGCGTCGGTGTACCCGGCATCTACCTCTGTAAGTACCCGTCTTGGGTTTGGTGGCCCCAACTCGAATATTTTTCCGGGTGTCTATTTAGTGCGCTTGCTGTTCACGATTCTGTCTTAAAGTTTAAAATTTTACCCTGAATATAATTGGGACAAAAATTGCCCTACGCCAACTAAATATTCAAAATTGAAAAGATGAGGATGTGTAATTAGACTACTTGTGATACGTAGTAACCAGGGTAGTAACATAAATTGGCCCAACTCACTTTAATCTTCAATTTACTACCATAATGATAAAATAAAAACAAATTTTACGGTTTTACAAGGAAACAAGGCGGCAATATCGCGAAATAGCTGTTTGAAATCTAAATTACGCCGTTTTAAGGAGATATACAGTAAATGTTTTCGGCTAAAGACTAAAGGAGAAATGGAAGATTCGTGCGTATGGCGTTATCGTAAGTAATAAACTGAGATACGCCTCTATAAGTGAAAACCCAAGTTTACAGTTTTATCCATATTATAACTTCTACTGTTCGCATA
>NW_022171494.1:0-12022 GCF_008802855.1 Photinus pyralis | reverse complement strand
TTCTTCCGTTTAGTATGTGGGTTTGTTTTGCATTTTCACATGTTAAATTCATGTTAGCCGATGCCATGCCATTTTTGCTGTTTTTCTTTTCTATTTATGTGCAATTTATCATTTCACAAATAGTTTTGTCTAAATTGATTTAGGTACCATTTGTATTTATTATGCCCCATTTTGCTTCATTAATTTGTTTGACTGCATATTTGACTCGATTACCTGATTTTTATTGTAAAATTTGAGATGGCTGATTTGGGTATTTTCTCTTGCATTTGGGATGCCGATGCCGTCAGTGGCGTAACTACAATGTCTCAAAGGTACGCAATGAGGACGGGCCCCGACTTAAAAGGGGCCCCGGCAAAAATATAATTCTTATATAAAAAATACTGAAAAAAATTGAAAATTTCCCGAACTCATTCAATGTTACGCTTGTGTTAATATTTACATATTATTTTGCGTTACTAAAGGAAGAGATAAAATTGTTCACAGGAGGTGAAAAATCCGGACCAATTACTACAATCTTAGTGTAAAGAATTCTTACACTATGCTACAATATACAAAAATTAACAATCCGAGGAAGTAACTATTGAATTTAAATCATCATATCATATTATTTAAATCTGACCTTAATTTAATACGAAATTTGATATGCTCAAAAGTAGCCAGCTCAAAGAGCTTTAAAAGCAACTCCATTCGTTTCCCATTTGTGAAAAATAACATTCCGAAGTCTCTTACATAAAGTACCTAAATGAAACACTTTGTTAATTAGCGGGACCTTCTACAGTCCAGAAGAGATCTGAAGGTTCTGGATACGGTAACCCTAAACTGAACTTGTCTTTCGAGATGAATGCACGGACGAAACAGTTACCTTCATTCAAAAAAGGCCGATTCATACACAAAGAATAGAAATCGCTAAACAAACTTAATAACTAAATGAGTTTAAATGTATCTCCAGCTGCGAAATCATACAGCTCAGAATGGACGAAAATACTATAGTGGAACCTAGAAGAGCAAAGCAAAACACAAACGTTGAAAAGCGAAGAAATAAGTTGGCTAAAATTGATTAATTCCTGAAGCTATCTTTATTAAAGAATCCGAATCTTCTGGGTTGTATTTCTAGTGAACTTTCATTTATATATTTTTAAGATGGGTGTCATTAGAAATCCAAGCGGTTATATTAAGCGTAAGGGAAAGGGGCCCCCAAATATTTTTGAGGACGGGCCCTTAAAATGAAGTTACGCCACTGGAATGCAACGTACGTGTGTTGCACGAACTTTTGCATTGGGATGCTTATGTTTTGTATATGGGTATGAAGTTACCAGTTTCCTCAAGCAGAAAAGAAGACAGAGGTGTCGCGTAAAGTGTAGATTGTACCATACTCGGCCGCAATCGGTCGATTAAAGAAAGGTCGAGGATACTGTCGATACGGTACTTACTTAATAGTACGCAATTGTTTTGTTAATTATAATCTAAAATTCTCGCAGATCTCCTTTAATAGGATTAAGAGCATGTTATGATGACGCTTATTATTCAGCAAGTGATGCTGGGCGAATAAGGTTTTATTTGTGTTTTACATATGGCGTTATACGGTTATCACTTTCAATGTTTCCTCGATGTTTCCGATGACTGCATGGATTGCGAAATCTGAAATCTAGATGACCATGCCTGGATGACATTAGGAGTTAAATTAAATCCGTTTTGTAGTGTTTTACTGTCAATTTTTATTCTCCAGTTTTTAGACATAAGTATTTTTGTTTAGATAAATAAAAATATCTGAAAAATTATTTTCAATATCAACAACATAAAAAATAAATTAACAAAAATAAATTTAGTTATTTTCAATAAGTACTTTTAAGTTGTTAAAGTTACAAATTTTGAGATTTATAGTGGGTTTATAGAATTATTATCATTAGTTCCTTATCAAAAATTATTAAGACATAGCGAATAGAGACAAAGATTTATGGCGTGTTGCTAACCAACGCAACCATCCTGAGCGTAGTAAACTAATCTAAAATCACCAATAATTTTCCTATGTATTAAAGCGAATTTCAAATTAGGATGTCGCAAAGTAACACCGGAATGTTGTCAATATTGGCACATAAATACTGGTATGTTAAATACATTACCGTGGCAATATGCCACCTTAGTACGAGCTCCATGTAAAGTACCAAAAGTAGTCTGAAACCTTGTGAATCTTGTTAGCCAACATTGACAAACCAGGGTTGGTTTTAAATGTTCTCGGGAAGTAGGATTTGACATTTTTTCTTCGCACGTCTTGTTTGTTAGGTTAACATACATGCATTTCAAATTTGAAAGCTAGTTCTCACTGCATTCGTTAAATTTTAAATCGCCTTTATTTCCTATACCTAATGTTGCCAACTTGGCACAAAATAGTGGATTTTAGTGCCAATTTGACCACTACTGTGTGCGCTTCTAGCTTAGATGGAGATTAAATCTGACCAGTCTCTTGACTAACTCAATAACCACAACCTGACAAGATCGCCTGTCTGTGTAGAGTAGCAAAATGATTTTTAGGAAGTTTCTTAAGCACGTTGGATGCGAAATTTGGCATTAAAACGTTAAGAGTAATCAAAATGAACATTGGTAGTTTCAGAATTTTGTTTGTTCTAGTTAAAACGATGCGTGAAGAGACCAAATCGATCTAATTATTTCACTAAATTTCCATTTCAATACTGCAAGGTATGGTATTGGAAAACTTATCTACGTTTGGATAGCGTTCCGGGAAACGAGGCAGTTTGTCGCGGAGGATATCGTCCATTTTTTACTTCATGTGGATAGTAGAACAAGACAACTAATCAAGAATGTGACAGAAAAGCTATGAAAAATCGCTACTACCTTCGGCTACGTGAGGATTTGAGAGATTTAGGCATCGGGTGAATATGAGAATCACGTCGCAGTTTTAGCTGAAAACGTCGACGTAAACGATCGGTGACGCATCGGTTGCTACGTTTATTCAGGTGGTTGCAAAATATTGATGCAGACGACGGCAATGACGTTGACCTAAGAATTAAATGTACGCCCTGACGCAATGTCATTGCTGTATGATATACTCGTAAAAATTCATGACAAAAAGAACAAATTCATGTACAATTCCTCTGGAAATATACTCTGTTAGTAGTTTCACTTGTGCGTTTTCTGAAAGAAAATTGAAAGTAATCGGAATTTTCTGGTTTTTTATTTAAAGCATGATAATAACTGTTTTATTGCGCAACTTTTCCCTAATTTGACCATCGTCGTATCTTCTATGGTTTCGAAGATCACCATGACAGACATCCTTATCTTGGACACAGTGTATATAAAACAAAGTCGTGTATGTTACTTCATCCACTTATAACTCAACAACGGCTGGACCGAGTTTCATAATATTTGATTTGTTGGATTCATCTCCAACCCGAATAGCAGAATAACTATTAATAGTCCAAGCAACGAAGCCCAAAAAAGGCTGAATAGAAGAAAAAAATCGTGTAGAAGCCAATTTTGGCACAGATGTAGGGGAAGGTATCCTGAACAACATACTAAAAGTACTGAGGGGTGGGGTGTGAGCTAAGGGAGGGGGGGAGGTTAAAGGTCCCTTTTTTTAGTTTGTCGTAAATAATTTGAAAACGGTTGCTCCTAGTTAAAAATTTTGCTCTAGAGAATTAAACAGCATAAAATTATCTACAAAACGATATAGCACAATATATAATAATAATAATAATACTTAATGAAATCCAGAGAAAAGAAAAATCAAATTTTTTTTAATTTTAACCGGTACGCACACGGGGTGTCCGAATGCGATTATGATACGTAGGCGGGAGGGTGGAGGTCCACGGGGAGTGCATGCTGGAGGACAGCAAGGACGTCATTAGTTCACTCTAATCACGCTATGAGGCTCCTATTGTTCAATTGTTTCATCCATTCAAATGCAACATATTGTCCCATGACAACGACGTGAACGAACTCATTCAGTTCCATTGTCTTTAGTGGGTCTTTACGATAAGTTGCGCATCTTAAAGCTAGTGTGTTTAATTGACTTGTGTTTTACTTTACTTGATGCCACATGATTAACTATG
This sequence comes from Photinus pyralis, assembly GCF_008802855.1. Taxonomy (NCBI): domain Eukaryota; kingdom Metazoa; phylum Arthropoda; class Insecta; order Coleoptera; family Lampyridae; genus Photinus; species Photinus pyralis. The sequence continues at coordinate 7,955 of NW_022171494.1, read as the reverse complement.
GCTGATAAGTGTTTAATTTGCGAGGATGATGTTGACAGTAATTTATGTTATGTATAAGTGGGGAAAAATGGAATAAATGGATTAGTAAGATCTAGTATTCTGAGAAAAAATGGACAAGGAGACAGTTTTAGGAGGAAAGAGAGCGGCCTGTGTTTTTTTACAGATACAACATTGGGTCAATAACCCCTTACCCAATGGGGTTGGGCCAAAGGAGAAGACGAGGTACTATTCCCAGTAACCACAAATGATCCAATGGCACTCGAGGCGCTAGTTAACACAATATTTTGCCGATGTACAACTGGGTGCAGAGGGAGGTGTGGCTGCCGCAAAGCAGGAATTGCTTGCTCCGTCGCTTGCGGCAGTTGCCTTGGCATGTGCAGGAATGGAGCCCCGAACGATGCCATCGATGACGACGTCGACGATGACGATTTTGACTCCTGCCCACACAATCTCGCTTACGTAACATAATCGCAATCATACTTGCCGTGTATTACGACTATTTTAAAATTTTTGATTTTTCTTCCCTCTGTATTTCATTAAGGATCATCATGACTTATATACTGTGCTATATCATTTTGTAGGTAATTTTATGGTGTTTAATTCTCTAGAGCAAAATTTTTAATTAGGAGCAACCGTTTTCAAATTATTCACGAAAAACTAAAAAAAGGGACCTTTAACCCCTCCCCCCACCCTTAGCTCATACCCCACCCCCCAGTACTTTTAGTATGTTGTTCAAGATACCTTCCCCTACATCTGTGCCAAAATTCGCTTCTACACGATTTTTTCCGCTATTTTTCCTTCGTTGCCTGGACTATAAAATATAGAAAAAAACACGAAAAAAATATAAAGAAAATTATTAAAAAAGTAATTAACTAATGACACCATCCGATGAAATGTTGTGAGTCTTGCCAGCCGTCAAATTAAACACTACCAAATTAAGTGATAGCCATACTTCCAAATATTTCAAGTGTGCACAGTGTGCCGCTTAAAAATACGCAGTAACTACTCCAAAATAAAGTCTAGGTACACATTCTAATTTTGCAGCAAATCGTCAACATATTCTGAATCGACATCTCTTAAGACACAAGTCTTCAAAAGTTTCTGAGTAAGTAAACACCTCCCGAAATTCCCACAAACGGGAAAAAAACAGGATTTTAAGTTTTTCAATCGAAAGGCCTTATGGTGTACTCCCAATGAACTTGGAATTTGGATTTCTTCTTTAATTTTTTTCTCAGCAACCATAAGAGTTACAAAGATGGTCTTTGAATAGGTTTTTGGGTATGCCCTATTCAATTTTGAAAATTTTTTTTCAAAATTCCTACCACGAAAGGGTACACCCCTAGTGGGGGGTGCGAAAAAAATCTGATTTCGACGAAATTTGGTATCTGGGGGTTTTTGAACATGAAAATGACGAATTTGGAATAAGTTTTTGAAAATTCGAAAAAAAAGTTCCACTGCAATTCTTGGCCGGACAACGAAAATGGCGAGAATTTCACGAAATTTGTTGTGTTGCAAATAACAAAAAAATAAGGATTTAAGTCGATATTATCATAACATGATCACAAAAAATTCGATATGTCGATCATGCTATTCAAGTCTGCAAATTCGATTCCAAAAAGAGCCCTAAGGAGTTTCTAAACAAATCAGAACATTTATTTCTTATTGTAGAATCTACCAGCGGACACCGAAAAAAAGTTCAAGGGTTCAAAATGGAATATGACCCCTGAAAAAAACTCAGACATCACCATTCTCACTTCCATTGACTGACCAATGATGTAAGCCCTCGCTGTAACCGAGGCTGTAACTTATATTCCATATGCAAGTTAAATGTCTCAAACACTGCAGGATATAAAAAAAACTGTGTAGATCGGTAATGAAGCGCATACAAACCTATGCGAGGACCTATGCTTATATCGAGGCTTTATAAACATCAAGTCTTAAGATAAGCCAAAGAATTAGTCCATTACGTATGTACCTACATCGTATTTAGGAATACCATGTATATCTTAACCTATAATGGTCAATATTGGAAATTTTTATTTCAGAACATTTGACGAGGTCTTTTGCATTGTATTGATTTTCGAGAAACTATTTTAATGATTTTTTATAACTTAAGCAATCCTACCGTTTTCTAAGATTTATCAAGTAGGGAGCCTCTAATATTTTATAAATGTGGGACCAACGCCACATGTGCATCTTAAAGCTAGGTATAATTTTTCATGAAAAAATAAGTGAAAATAGTGTACCTACCTACTGGAATTTTGATTAAGTAATTGCTTTAAAACCTTAGCAAACACTAAATCTTCCCATCAGTGTATCATAGATTCACTCACTGGTGACTTTCTTAATGGTTATAAAATGGAAATCTAATACCTACAGCACAGATTAAGTATGGAAAATTATAATTACGGCAATTGAATATATACGAGTTTGGCAATGAAAACTAGTCCCTTATGGACAACATCCACAGATTCAGAATGCGCAGCAAAATTTTGAATAATTCAATACTTCGTCTAGATATACCTAAATTGGTATTGAATTGATGAATAATTGAACGGACGATAACAGTAAAATATTTCGTAAATATTTCTATGAACATGAACGCATCCAAAACATAACACGATCTTTATAAACAAAAGAATTGATTCATTAAAGTATGCAAGAAACATTGCGAATATGAGGAGGGGAAATTAAACGTATTGTTTATTTATACGAATTTAGAAAGGACAGCATGTATTTAACAATAACAAATACCTAAAGTCGCAATATTAAAAACAATCACAAAGTATTTCCTAATAAAAGGAAGCGAATCGTAAATGAAATAAAATTAGAAAAACGTAGATTTCTAATTTTAAATTAGCTAATTAAAATGTAAGGCTCCATAATATATAAATAAAAAAAATGCGCAATGCACCAATTAATAGAGGGATTGCATTAACACTGAGGGTGCAATGAGTGCGGGATAGTCGATTGTGGTTGCTATATCCACATACACACACAATGTCATAATCAGCTGATTTTCTTTGTTTGCAATTCAGTTTGCTAGAATCTTCCAGGGTCGATGACATGCATTTTAAATGTAAACGCACGATACGCAAAAAAGCTACAACGCAGTATTCGGTTAAAGATAGCCAGAATACAAAAATTCCTTGCATGACGACCTATTTATTTCTTAACCCAAACCTTGAACGATTCCTACCTTTGTAATGTACACGCAAATTATTCTGGGATAACCCGATGTAGTTATATTTTTCTTTCGCACTCCACGCACGTGGCAGGGGACTCTTCTCTTCGTTCACTGCCGGATACAGTTTTTTTAAACGATCCACCGCACCATTTTGAGTCTCAAACGAAGGATCCATCGCACTCCAACTACTACCACCGGCGGCCATTACTAAACTCGCTTGCCCTTCGAAGCCTATGCGCAGGCTTCGGAGTTAACAGGTTTGGTAATCAGCTGGCAGATGTCACAACACTACCTACTATCACATGTTTGCGTCGTCATAGTAACTGCGTCGTACACGTGCATCTAACTCGTATACTACACAGCCTGTTCTTTAATTTAATAGTAAAATAAACGAACTCTTTTTCCCGTTATTCTTGACCACGTTACGAATTATTCATTGTTACGAATAAACGTTTTGACACTACAAAATCACACTGTATCAACTTCGCAGTAGGTAGGTACAATTATTTTGCCACAACCGAGCAATAATCGGTTGCGATTCTCAAGTGTTTTGATAAATAATCAAAATTGCAAAACACATTCATTTATATATACAAGGTGGTGAATTGCGTAACGCACCATAGGGATTTCAATGTAAAATTCATAACATGCGATTATTGGCCCCCCAAATTATTTTAGAGCAAAAATGTATTAAGGTTTTTTGTAGAAAAAATCTTTTTACGCCAATCAACCGTATTAGTTTTCAATTTTTTGCATAATAAAGACGGAAAATTGGAAAAATAAAACCCGCATCTTTTTCAATAATCTGCAATGCCATGCAATTTTCTAAAACATAAAGAGATATCCAGTTATCAATTAGCAGCAGTTCGAAATTGATTTTATGATCCACTTGGTTACTGTCTTGCAGTTAATGGTAACTTATTCGAACATTTATTGTAAATTGTTATATTAGCAAACCGTTTTTAGTAATTTGGTCTTTCTTTATGTTGAATTCGCTGTTCTAAATATCATACTTTTTGATAGAATTTGATTTGTTTTACAGCAGACATTCCATGGCAAGACGGATATTGGCGTAGTTTTTGTATTATAAATTGTCGTTTTAAACAATCCTGCCATCTTTTGTTCGCCATGGAAACCTAGATGTCTGCAATAAAAACATTTTAATGCATCAAAACTAAGAACTTTACGCTCTTTGCAAAAACTTCAAAATATATAGGATGGTCCGTCTCAAAAAATACAGTTTAGAGTCATATAAGAAAACACCCTGATGCATAAAAACTGTGTATCGCGATGAATTCTACATAAAAAAGTACTCTAAGAAAATCAATTATCTTTAATAATAAGAAAGTTATGGAGCATAAAGGAAATCGACTACATTCGAGAAACGCTCCCTGGCGGCCAAACGATTAGAGCTCGGATTAGAGATAGCGCAATTCTATTTGGCCCAGTCATTGTTTCTTTAAAATTGATCTCCAGACACCTAGGCCTATTTTTCTCTATCTCTTAAAATAAAGGGCGCTTCCATAAGAAAGTGTCCAATTTGGAACAACCTGTGCATATCTTTCGACACTTAACTTCTCAGGATATTCGCAGTGTGAAGCTTATCGATTTTACCGGCAGATACCCTCGCAGATACCTCAAGTTTCTACCCTCCGCTTTCCCTTTGCTAGTAGCCTTTTTTGACATTTTGTTCTCTCATTTTACTTTTTGATCCCAATGGCCGATATCAAAAGCAGACGCTATATATTTAACTTTTGGTATTTCTTCATGATAGAGGTGTTCAGTATTTATAAATAGGTATGTCTGACTTTTACTTTTTAGTACCTACTTATCTAAATAGTTTTCAGATGTGCTTGTACAGTTCTGCTTTACCACACAATTAAACACAAATATCTGTGCACTGTGGTCTTCGTATTAGCATTGTTTAAATACTTTAAACAATGGTGTTAGGTACTAAGAATCATTCTCTTTTGGTAAATTTACTCAATAGCAAACGTTATCAGTGCCGGTTTACCGGTTAGGCACGCCTAGGGGCGCCTGCCATTTAGGGGCGCCAGCCGCCAGTGTACCACCAAGTATCGTACGCCATGAGCAGTACGCACACTAAATGGAAATTCCCATAAAGATGTGCTTACTACTTTTTAAATTCAATTCCTTAGTGTTGTATCATTTTTTACGACAAAGATTAACAGTAATTACACATTCATTTTGAAATATGTACATTTACCTACTATATAACAGGATATGAAAACTGAGAAGCTGCAATTTTTGTATCAAATTGATATACGTAATCGCAGTGCTACTATGAACTTTTTAAGAAATTCTCTCGGCAGAATGAGACTTGAATTGGCACTTCTACACATGAATAGTGATATATTAGACCGCATAAATGTTGAGGAAATTTTGGATAAATTTGCTTCACAAAAGGCTAGAAAAAAAATGTTTTAGAGAACTATGACCTTTTTATTATTTAAAAATACCTTTTTCGATTCAGTTTTAGAAAATTATTATTTTTTGTTATCTTAAAACGCAAATAATACTATTCCATTGTCAAGACTAATTTTTTAATAAAGGATTTTTTTAAGGGTCGGGTGGGCGCTTAAAGGGCTGTGCCTAGGGGAGAAAATGTTCCTAAACCGGCACTGAACGTTATGCCTCTACTGTAAGCATATCATACCTTATGATAGCAAATAGGAGGCCCATTTGCGTAAAAAAACCAAACCAGTTTATTTTCTCAAGGAGAAGCAAAAGAAACAATCGTCTTATACCAAGGTCCCTTGCTACTGGTATTGTTACTCCATATACGCAATTACAAAATGGTGGAAACAAACATATTGCAAAACCATAAATACATGTGGATACCAGAAGAAACAACATTTCACGGATAATTTAAAATTCCAATAAAAAAATCTGTATTGGTTTTTAAAAACAGTTGCCCGACTCTTATAGCAATCTGTTGCAGCAATTCAGCTTTCAGGGTACAAATTTTCAAAAGCCTGCACATAAAACTTTCACAAAAACATCTTACTAGAGCTCCCAAAAAAATAATATAAACAAAATTACTAATCACAAATTTATAATAATAGGTACTAACCTTAAATACTAATCACATGTAATGTAATGTAATCACATTCGTATAGTTTTTTCACAATAAATCTACAAATGTCCGCAGCGTCATAAACTATAACACTTCATGATCTCCCTTCCTAACTCATTATGGTCTCGGTTTCTTAGGTAGTGATCCAAATGCAGATATCACTGTGCCTTTCGTGCCGGTAGCGCTACTTGTAAGAGAGGGCTGCACCAACCCGGCCGGTTTAATTGTTTGCGAAGATGTACTGTTACCCCCTGGTTGGTCCCATTTACTTTTTCTTTTTTTGGGATCTTCGTCGTGTTTTTTGGTACCCGACATTACTTCCACTTTCGACTTCCTATCCTTTTCACGTTTCTCCATCTCGATCTTCTGCACCTTGGCCAGTTCTTCGTAGAACGATTCCTTTCCCCATCTAAGAGGATCGTATATCTCTGGTGGATAATTTGTACCTGCAAACAACAAGAGTTAACCGCAAGTGCGCGACTACGATTGAAGTACCTAATTCGTTAATTCCACAAAACTGGATTAATTTCTCGTATATGCTGGGATTACGAAAATCTTTACGTTGTTGAATTAATGCGTTCATATCTAATGCATTGTTTTGCATTTTTTCATGTAATTTCAATATTTTATCTTGCAGATCGGCAGAACAATGACCTGGTGGTTCAGGGGGTAGCTGAATGCCGTCATCTTCAACTTCGTCGACTTCCGCAACAAGAGTGCTTTCTTTATCAATGATATTTACAATTGTTTTACTCCCGTGTAAATCATCAGCTTCTGCATCATCGTCGGATACATAAGTATCATCATGGTAAGAGACCAATTTGGCAACTTTTGTAGTAATTTTTGAGGGTATTGGTGTAGATGGTCGAGATGTTGGCGTTGACTTGTTTTCTGGTGAAACACTTGGAGTTGTTAACGTAACAGACCCTTGATTCTCGTGTGCATGCTCTGTACCATCTTCTTCGCCCTCTGAATCGGTATAAGATGCAGTAAGAGATGCCAAAGCCATACTTTGATTCATTTTGGGAGTATTACAAATTACGCTTATTACAAGTTTGCGCACTTTCGTGTGGCGACAATTACACAGTACTGTTTAATTACTTGGCATTTATACATTACTTATACCAAAACAACATTTAAAAACACTGAAAATGAAATTTAGTTTTGTTGAGTTAAAAAACATCAATTTTAGGTTAGTACAGAAAAAATTCTGTGATAAACTGTGTCTACGCTGCCCTGGCAAACTGAACCATCTTCTGTTTTACGTTAAGGCTTGTTTACACGAGAACAGACTTATTCAATCATGTTGGCGCCCTCGGACATGCCCTTTCAGGGACTTTCTGAGCGTGGTGCCACTGCAAATGTGATTACTAGGCGGTCACCTTTCGCAAGTATGCCCCAAGGTTAGCGCTTAATTTCTGCAACTATAGCTGAAAACAACTTACCCCCTACTTTCTACTTTTCAAATATTAGGCAAGCCATTTCCATATGAGAAATGTGTTTCGATTATCTCCACTTAAAAAAAATACTTTTACAAAATTATGTAAAAATTGGGACAAGTGTTAGTGTTTGTTTACAATGAACGTATACGTAAGAAATACATAAAACTTAAAAATTTCGCAAAGTTGAACTGATAGAAACATACGAAGGTGTTTACAATGAACGTAATTT
>NW_022171493.1:0-794 GCF_008802855.1 Photinus pyralis | reverse complement strand
ATCGACCCGGAAAAAAATTTTCTTATAGAATTGGCCTGTAGAATCCATAATTTCAAACAGTTCCAAGATTGGGCTACTAGTTCAAAAGTTACAGCCCTTTGAATTTTTTTTTTCGAAATTGGTTTCTAGTCTATAACTTTTGATTGAGAAGTCTGATCGAAAAAGTACGAATTGATTTGGATTCTACGCACCCAAATTAATAAGCAAAAGTGTTTTCCCGAGAAATTTTGGTGTAGTCGATTTTTGGTAAAAAAGGAAGGTTATACACTGCCTTTTTTTGAGCTCCGAAAAAAAAATTGCTCAGATCGACCGGAAAAAAAATATTCTTATAGAATGAGGCCGGTAGAATCCATAATTTCAAACAGTTCCAAGATTGGGCTACTAGTTCAAAAGTTACAGCCTTTTGAATTTTCTTTCGAAATTGGTTTCTAGTCTATAACTTTCGATTGAGAAGTCTAATCGAAAAAGTACGAATTGTTTTGGATTCTACGCACCAAAATTAATAAGAAAAAGTGTTTTCTCGAGAAATTTTGGTGCAGTCGATTTTTGGTAAAAAAGGAAGGTTATACACTGCCTTTGTTTGAGCCCCGAAAAAAAAATTGTCTCAGATCGACCCGGAAAAAAATTTTCTTATAGAATGTGGCCTGTAGAATCCATAATTTCAAACAGTTCCAAGATTGGGCTACTAGTCCAAAAGTTACAGCCCTTTGAATTTTTTTTCGAAATTGGTTTCTAGTCTATAACTTTTGATTGAGAAGTCTGATCGGAAAAGTTCGAATTGATTTGGATTCTAC
>NW_022171492.1:0-665 GCF_008802855.1 Photinus pyralis | reverse complement strand
ATACCTACTTCGAAGCGGGGCGGAACAAATTGACCCTTGGGAAAGGAAATATAAACTTGTCAACCGGAGACATATAAAGAAACTATAACCATAAATTACCTACAATATTTAAACTCTCAAATTTCGGTTTAATAGGCATGATTGACAAAAAAGGAAACGTTTCTTACCAAATTTAAGCGCCTTTTTTTTCCTGTTTTTTTTACACTTTTTTACTCTCGTTAGTACTGTGCGATCAAAAATAAGTTGCTGTCGAATCACCTTTGGAACTTTTGTTTACGTGGGAAATTGTATTTAACTTGAACTTGCAAAGGCGACTCGACAGCAACTCATTTTTGATCGCCCGTTACCTTTAGTTTAGAGTCTCACAGAATAGAATATACGGGGTGGCCAAAGATAGACTGAAGGGACGCGTCTCAGTGACATAACAACTAACTTAACTTTAAATTATCTCTCCTAGATATCTCTTTTAGCGATTAACAAACAGCACCCACCACCCAAATCAGAATTAAGACCTTAATAACAAGTATCAGCGATCAAAAAGAAGTGCGATCAAAAGAACACATCCTAGAATGCATCAGTATAAATAAGGACGGGGACTGCCTGTTTGGAACGATTGCGCACCAACGGAGGGGATTGCCAGGGACATCAGAGCCTCTCAGGAAATT
>NW_022171491.1:0-399 GCF_008802855.1 Photinus pyralis | reverse complement strand
TGGAACTGTTTGAAATTATGGATTCTACAGGCCACATTCTATAAGAAAATTTTTTTCCGGGTCGATCTGAGACAATTTTTTTTCGGGGCTCAAAAAAAGTCAGTTATAACCTTCCTTTTTTACCAAAAATCGACTACCCCAAAATTTCTCGGGAAAACACTTTTTCTTATTAATTTGGGTACGTAGAATCCAAATCAATTCGTACTTTTTCGAGCAGACTTCTCAATCAAAAGTTATAGACTAGAAACCAATTTCGAAAAAAAATTCAAAGGACTGTAACTTTTGAACTAGTAACCCAATCTCGGAACTGTTTGAAATTATGGATTCTACAGGCCACATTCCATAAGAAAATTTTTTTTCCGGGTCGATCTGAGACAATTTTTTTTTGGGGCTCAAAAA
>NW_022171490.1:0-1746 GCF_008802855.1 Photinus pyralis | reverse complement strand
TTAAGAAAAATTATCATAACGTTAATTAAAGAAGGTTAGTGTACCCTTCATAAATTGACTATGTATTTAAATTATTGTATGTACACCATTTGCGGTCTCATTCTTTGTTATTAACTAACTACTTACCGGCCAAATTAAGAAGTTGCCGGAACCCAGTCGTTAACCCTTATTTAAATTTCTCAACTCATGCAATTCAAACTTTTGAGAATACAATTTTGCGTTCATACATTGTCCCAAGTAAAAATCGCTTGAAGGGCGTCCACCTCGGGTGCATACGATTTTCAGTAGGGAAATTTTATACCAATCAGCTCGTTTGCGGAAACCAGACTTTCAATCGGGCTCATATTCAATAGCACTGATCCTTGAATTCGTGGGAATCGATTTTTTTCTTTCGAAAAATTCCCTTAAAAAAGAAATCGAAATATTCACGGTGCATTTGTTATCCAAGGGCACAAAAGACCTTATGGCGTAGAATGTTGGAAATGAAGCGGTCGATTCCATTAAACTCCAGAAGAATTTATGAATGTGGTGTCAAAACATACAGAACATTTTACAGGAAGCGTATTTATGGCATCCTTTCTTGAAAAATCAAAGAATACATGCCACAAACTAAAAGAACACGTTATCTTTTGAAGCCGTTTTCATTTTTGGTGTAAATGTTTGCTGAATTTATGTTTTTCATTACATGCACATGACCTCAAGTTAAATTTATATAGTGGGCCATTCATTTAAAGTTGTGGACTTACTGAATTTCCTGTGCACTTATTGTTTATAACCTCTTATCGGTGAAGAGACGGTTACGGGGGTGGAAAATAACTATAACCACATTAGTTACGACACCTAATTCTGGTACTGTTCTCGAATCTCAACTGTAGGCTCGTATACCACGGACGAGGGGCGAGTTACCTATTCCAGGTGGTTTAGAAACCATGTGCGATATGAGTTGCGATTCATTAATTTTCACGTTTCGTAGTTTTAAACGTTGAATTTGCGCTCCAAGTTCATGTAATTTTCGATTTTGTTTTTGACAAAAGGGGTTTATTGCACCAAAGATGAATCACCTGTTGTACAGCTAGTTTGTTTTGTTACCTGCTTACACCCCAACCAGTTCTTTGTTATTACAACTTTATTTGCAACAAATTATCATACACATTGACAACATTAATTCGAGATTATTGATTATTAAACCCAGGGAAAATTCACCAGAGAGGATATTCGATTTACGAGATACAGTGCTCTCTATTTTTATTATTATTTTAAGAACCAATGTCATAATTAATCATTGACTGTAGCTTTAACAGAAGAAATAGATAAAGTAAAAGTCAGATTTGTTTTAAAAATTTGTTTAAAATTCAGTAAGAAAACCTCTAAATTCATTGGTTCGTTGTAATTATTTTTAAGGTAAATTGTGAATGAAAATTTATGCTATTTATACTGTTATAGCGGTAAGCATTTGTAAAAATCCTGTAAAAGGGCAGTCCATGTAAAAAGGAAGTCTATTTCATTTTTTTTACTTTCGTTGTCAATATACAAAACTACCGAGTGGATCACCTAGTGTTTATTTTTACTAGCAAGCAGAAAAAAAGTGGTGCATTCTAAACAATGAGATTTTTTACAAATTTATCTGATTATAACAAACGAGGTCGTATAGGACACGCGTGCTATATAAGAGAAGAGAATGGGTAAGTGTTTTTCCATCTTATTTCTTATATAGAACGCAACAGTCCGCGCTGAGATTTGTCCTAC
>NW_022171489.1:0-505 GCF_008802855.1 Photinus pyralis | reverse complement strand
CTTCTGGCGCCCTATTTATTAACTTCTAGATTTACCCTCGACCTATCCGACGAGCGAGCCGAAGCAGATCTTTGCACCATCGCCAGAAGTTTTTAGTGTGAATTTCATTTGTTTCTTCTATTGTCCGTCCGTGGCACTTTCCCATTAAATGGGATACAAATTTTGTAAGATGCAACTTCTATTAAAATCGTAAAATTCCGGCCGCAAATATGAAAGATAGCGTTGCATAGTTACAATCAATTTTTGACGTCCTACTTCAATTTCAGTTTATATAGAATTTCATTTCAATGCTTTCATAAATGAGAAAGTTGACACTGTGCATGCGCAAATCTAAATTTTGAAACTAACGTTAGATTTTCCTTTATTCCAAGCGCCTATGTATCAAATTTCATTTAACCTATGATACGTCTCCTAGACATGCCAATCCAAATACCGATCTTCAAAGGATGCAAGCTGGTATCTTCAAAATTATGGAGGTTTTCGGCTGCCCAAGTCCGATAGTTTT
>NW_022171488.1:0-66937 GCF_008802855.1 Photinus pyralis | reverse complement strand
CCATTTGCCATTCAGAACACGGTACTTCTTTAATACGATAACCCCAATGCTCGTAACGTACAAAAGCTACAATGTGAGAAATCATACCTAATTCCAATTAATTCGAACTTACGTACCCCATTAAGAAATGGGTTTTAGATTCCGATATAGATAAAACAAAGACAAGTAAATTAATTAACACATATGGCCTAACCTAAAAAGAAACGTGTTAACAAAGAGGAATTGTATGAAAATAACTTTACCTCAAGAGGATTACAGTACTTCCCCATTCGCGTAAAGACGGGACGGTTAGATAATTGGTTTAAACAATTTTAGCGTGATGACTCTGGAAACTTTCAATTCAAACAGACATTCTGCGTAAAGGTAGACCTGTCATTACCACGACACAAGCAAAAGTGTCTAGAGAGAGGAAGTTGTGGCATTTGCAATTTGTGTCTGGTTCCTTGTAAAGATTTTCTAATAACAGACTTTCATCAGACTCAATAAAAAGAAGGCATTAACCAAATTTTATTTTGCAATTTTTGCAATTTTCCATGTTCCTTAATTTAGTGCAATTTTTCGCGAATTCAACTTTAGTCAGATTATATTAATGAATGAATAATGATCCTCACTTAAATATGTTTAGCTGGTTATGAATTGCGTCGGCTGAACGTAAAACACGTACGAGATAGCACAAAAATAATCTCAGTAACTTGAAACCTAAGCAGGGAACATATTACAATAATTGCATTTTATATAGACTGCCAGTGCGAGTGAATACCTTATAAAAAGTGTAGGTGGTATTGTTAATCCTATATTTCTGTTAAAATGCCGAATGTTGCTTCATCAATTTCCCAAAAATTGCAAGAGTGGATTGGTCCTTATAATAAAAACGCGGAAGTATTTACTTCAGATGGCAAAATTATATTTTGCAATGTCTGCTCTAAATCCGTAGGGACAGGAAAAAAATATTTTATAGACGCCCATGTTAAAACTGGTAAGTTTTAAACTGTATTTATTTCTCGTTCGTTGCTGATCTAGTGACATTTTATAGAAAGCCACATACGCGCATTGAGTAAAAATGTGAAAAGCAAACAAACTTTGCTGACCATACCTGCCTTGACTTCCAGTGATAAAAAAAATGAATTTTACGAGGATTTATGTGGTGCACTTTTGGGGTCCAGTATACCTTTTTACAAAGTAAATGCGGAACCTTTTAAACAATTTCTGGAAAAGTACACAAGTCGTCACGTTCCAGATGAAAGTACTTTAAGGAAAACATACCTTCCAACAGTATTCCGGAAGAAAATGGAAAATATTAAAACTTCCGTTGGGAATAGCTATGTTTACTTAATTGTAGACGAAACAACAGATTCCAGAGGCTAGTAGAATTTTCACAATATCTTTTTTTTCTGAAATTTCATTTTATAGGTTTCTACATTGCAAATTTGCTGGTTGGCGTGTTAGACACTGATGAACCCCAGAAACCATTTCTCATTGCTTGTAAACGTCTGCCAACAACTAATTTTGAAACAATATGTCAGTTTATAAACAAATCTCTTACTGCTTTCTCGTCTACCATTAATGGGCGCGTTTTACTTTTACTTACCGATGCAGCGCCTTATATGGTTAAAGCTGCAAAAACTGAAGGTTTTTTATCCAAATTTATTACATGTTACATGTCTAGCACATGGAATAAATAGGGTTGCAGAGGTTGCCAGAGAACTGTGCCCTGGAGTTAACAAATTGGTTAACAATGGTATTACTATATTTAAGTTTTAGTGCTTGTTTGACCGTGGGATCTTTTAGGAAAGAAAGCGTTCCTTAAAGCACCTTCACGTGTGGCAATATACCAAGAAATTATGCCAGATTCGCCTCTTCCTCCGGAGCCAATAATTACTCGTTGGGGTACTTGGTTGGAAGCAGCGATATTTTACGCCAACAACTATGAAAAATTTGCTGCAGTTGTTAGGAGGTTAGAGGATGACGCAGAATCCGTAAAAAAATTAAAACTCTTAATAGAAGAACGAAGCGTACAGAATGAATTAATATTTATTAAAACACACTTGTGCTTTCTCCCTGAGTGTTTGAAGCAATTAGAAAATCAAGGAATGTCACTATATGACAGCATATCTATCGTGCAAGACGTAAAATCCAAAATAATACGTATTCCTGGCGAGAAAGGAAAACGGCTGAAATCTAAATTAGACAATGTTTTAGAAAAAAATGTTGGATTTAAAACGCTTGAACAGTATTCAACAATTTTAACTGGTGATGGGGAAGGTAATGAAGACATTAAAGTGGAGATGATTCCAAAATTTAAATATGCCCCCATTACTAGTGTAGATGTCGAACGTTCATTTTCCATATACAAGCACATTTTAGATTCGCGAAGGTGTAATTTCACTGAAGAAAACTTAGAAATGTATATAGTGTGCAATTACAACGCGTAAATCGTTAGCGATATATTTAGTAATAAGGCAATACTAATAATAAGTAATAAATAAAAATAATTAATAAAGATTAATAACTTGCAATTTTTAGTTTATTTAGAGCAATTTTTCCTTATTTTGGTTGCCATTTATGGCGCAATTTTTGTGATTTTTAGTGCCACAACTTCCGCTCACTAGTCATGTCAATGCCAATGGTACCAACTACTCTCAACACACTAAGGGCGCATTTATTCAGTTACACAAACCAGAGTACGATCAACGGAATGTTACAAACTGAGAAATCATACGTTTTGTAAGCATCTCCTACTAGGCCATCCGGGGTTATTAGGGAGGAAACGATGTTGGGAGTGTGGGACTGGAGCACATACGGTGTGGAGATACGTGAATTCATATCAAAGGCGGTATTGTCGAAAATCTATAATCAATGGTCAGTGGTGCTTAAGAGCGTTAGTTCCAAGTATGGGGGTCTGAACATCCGCGATATCGAAATTCCAATTGAACAGTCGGTGTAGGCCGAGATTCAAGGTAAGCTCTACGAAAACAACGGTGTAAGGTTACGAGAAGAGATGAAGTGTTTTCAATATCATGTTTGTATTGTTGTGAAGCTCACTTTAATGCGAACATGTTATTTGGACAATTCAGCTAACCTAGTTAACAAAAGTCCAATAAACTGTTCGCTTTTTCCGTTGGCGCTTTGCTTAACTTTGAATTTATTTCAGGTCGAGGACTCAGTAAATTACATTCAATTTAACATTATGAATCAACAGTTGTGCCTCATATATTCAAAGGCCAAAAAGGAAATATTTCACCACCAGTAAATAGAATAGGTGGCATTAAGAGACAAAGATTACTTAGCACTCCCCAAACCTCCACTAACAAGTGATTATGAAGCAAAGCACAATACCTTTCACTGTGATGGTTATGAAGTAAATCCCAGAATAATTTCCAGATTATTGAGTCTGTGTTGGCAGATAAAATTACACTGTGACAAATCTGTGCAAGTGCATATTAAAACGAAGCACACAAGTAAAGGTGTTTTTCTTCCAAAATATTGCAACTTAAGCAATAAAATTACCGTTGACAACAACTTAAAAAAATTATTTGCTAATCACCGGGTCGATAGTTTATCTATTTCTTCTAATTCTTCAGTGCCATCCCATGATTATGAACCTGAATTGATGCAAGATGATCACAGAACAAAAAAACATTCTCAAAATGTAATGCGCAGTAGGATGTCAACTACTATTGAAAAAGAGCCTAAACTGTTACTGGGATTACACTTCGGATTATACCAAAAACATTTAGTAAAACTTCTAAGTGAAAATATGTATGATCCAATAATTTTTGTCTTTTTCTTTTTTGCTTTTGCCATTGCACTAATACAATTTCTCTTATTTACCAATATTGTATTTTGATTTATGACTTTATTTTGTTTATTGTATAACTCTGTTAACAATTTTGTTTCGCTTTAGTTATAAATCTAAATAAATCATTATAATTATTTTTGTTCCATTTTTGTTAATTTTTCTATATTTCTGTGCGGCTTTTATTGAACAATATTTAAGTTTGTCCTGTATTTAGACTAGATAGTCTGTTTGGACAATAAATTATTATTATTATTAAAATATCTCTTTTTACTCTCCACTTGACGCCAAATATACTGTCCTCATGAATGCATCTATTTTCTTCAATAGATTGTCAGGTCGTGCTTTCACAAAACCACTTTGAGTCATCGCGTGCGTGAAGGTAGCCAGTACGCGCCAGTATATCAGTACTCTGTAGTACTGTTTGAGTACTATCTTAAAACGACAGCAAAAATTTGCTACCTATGAAGGACGCCGATATTTTTATGTACTGGCTGGCGGGATTTGGAAGCTAGCCAGTATACACTGGATATCGATAACCCGCACATTAATATACAACGGTACTATTTAGTACTTCTTGGGTACTGAACACATACACAATCAGTTTCTTGGTACCTTTAAGAGTTGCCTTGTACTGGCTACTGTCCAAATTCCGCTAGCCAGTACTCGAGAAATTGATAACCAGGATATAAACAAACAGCAGTACCATTTAGTACTGCGTAAGGATTGATTAAATGTAAAATCAGTTTTCTGATACCATTAGGATTACACTAGTACTGGCTACCTTCCAAATCTCGATAGCCAGTGCAGGGGATATTGGTGTACGGCACATAAATAAGCGATAGTACGATTTCGTACTTCCTAGGTAGCAGATATGTTGATTGGATATATATATATATATATATATATATATATATATATATATCTCCAATCAACTGAGTGGTAAGTTTAAGGATTGCCTTCTACGGGCCACCGTCCATATGCCGATAGCCAGTACCCCATTCCCCATTCGAAATCATTTTACCCAATCTTTCACTACAGAATAAGGTGGCGAATTTCCCCCATACACCTCATCCGACCGATCTTTAATGTTTTGAGGAGACACCTTCTGGAGTAAGGAATTTGATCATAGCTCGGTACCTGATTTTTGTAATTTTTGACAAGGTGTTAAACGAATGACAATTGTAAGAAAACAAATTGTCATAGTTATCTTTGTTTTTCCAAGACTTGAAGTGTAGGGTTGTACAGGGCCGCCGAGATGCAAATGCTAGACTGGTTATTATAGGTCCCTTACTATTGTACATGAATCTGAAGAAACCTGACGTAACCAGAATCCAAAAACGGCCATTTCAAGATCACTTAATCGCAGAAGTCAGCGCTCAATGTACATGTACATTTGCTGAAATGTTAGGAGCTACTAAATTACTTGTACAATAAACGAAGCGAATTTTTGTTATCAATTAATAAAGACAGTTTAGTGTAATTTCAAAATGGATTATCGTTACTAGATTGTAATTGTAACATTACTTACGTGACTGAGCATGCCTTACACAGAAGTTTGTATAGTTACATCAGAGAAAAGATGTGTACAATTTGTTACAACGCTTAAGAATCGAAAAGAACCTTTGTTGATGTAAATCAAGTGGTGTTGCTTTCAAAAGGTGTAACATTTTTAAACGAGTGCATTTCGTCTCGTTTAATAATGTCGTTTTAACATTTATGTTGGCCAAGAAAGTGGAATTTTTGATATTATATTTGAACCAACCAACCAACCAAAAATTTTCTTCCCCGTTCCCTTCATTGGCAAAGGCCCCAATTGCTTTTCGAATATTTTTAAACAATACAACCTTAATTTAATATTTAAAGCTGAACAATCTCTAAAAACATCTACCCGGATAAAAGAACACCTCTCCTGTATTAAAAATAACAACTCCTATAGTATTAAATCATCGTTTGCTGTCCACATTCTCCATACTGGTCACCCCTTTAATCCGCATTCTGATTTTAATGTCCTTCATAATTGTGACAAAGGTTCTAAACTTAACTTTCTTGAAATGAAAGAAATGAATTACACATAAATTTAGCCCTCAGCTCTCCCATAATGAAACTCTTAGTATCAACAAGGATTTCCTATTCTTACATAAAATTTTGCCACGCCTTGTACTCGCTAGACGTCATTTTATTGTAATTTTGCTTATCTCTAGTCTGTCATTTTAATTCACTGTCAGTTTTGGCTTGCTTTCAACATGTTCGATTATTCAAGTTTAAAGTTATTTAACCACATCACTATGTAATTTTCTTAAATTGTTTACTATTCCTTCAACAATGTGTTATTAGCGTATGTTTTAAATAATTACTTTAACTATTTAACTTAATTCTGTATTTTTAGGTTATAACCCTTTAGTGGGTATGTCATTAGTTGTTTTACATCAAATTTTACATCTTGTTACCGTAAGTTAGTGCCTTTATACATATCGTTGCCCAACCTTAAGGTTTTTCCAGGTTTTGGCAACACGTTTATAAAAAAAATTTAGCTTCTTAACCCGTCTATTTGTCAATTTTACCCTGGTGCTACCATCTGTTGTGAATGGTTGGTTTTCAGGTTTACTGCCCATGTAGGTGTATCACTTAATGTTTGTTACCGTTTTATTTTATTCAATTTACAAATTGTAAGTAGTGTTATTGTTCTCTCCTCAATTTAAATCTATATCGTTTTAGAACACCTGATGATGACCGTGTGTCGAAACGTAGTGTTTTGTCGTTAAGCTGTTTATTAAATGATATTTATTTATTATCCCTCTCTTGTTCTGGACCCTATATGGGAATGGTTTTGTGATCTTTGGATTTACTCGTATTCAATCTCCCATTTTGAGTATACAATGGACGCCAAATTACCTAAGTAAATAGACACATCTATTAATAACGAGCAGAAATACACAGACTAGCGCGAGCAATATTGTCTTAGTAAATCTTAGAACTAGACGAATGTCGAACGTATGCGATATGCACAATTTTGCTTGCAGTGACATTTGTTCGAGTGTTTCCTTCAAACAGTACGCCAATTTATTGAGTTTATCGCTATGATTGTAAAATACGAGTATATATTGCAAAAAAAATAATGTGGTTGAATAGAAATTAAAAATGCCTCCTATTTGATGTGGCACTTCACATTCTTGAGCAGTTGCTGTGACACCCACAGGGTGGAGATTCCTAGTGTATGTTGTAGATATTTCGTCCCCCTCAAAATCAAAATTGAGCTGTTTCGGAAATTCTCCGAAAAATGCCCGGTTTTCCAGAGAAGGAGGGTCGAATTTTCATTGGGACCTCCTGCATACTTACATATTCGTTTAATATCGGGCGATCAAAAATGATTGGCTGTCGAGTCATTTTTGATCGCATTGTATATCTTTAAAGCTTGTCCCTGCTTTTTTTGGTCCGTCGATCACAGTTTCAGCGGCGATTAAGGAGCTTCCATACATTCCTCAACAGTATAGAACTTTTGCTTGAAGGATTTTCTATATTTTTGTTTTAAATTTCTGAAATCGCATTGATTTGTGGATATTCCATTCAGAGATGCATGTGGATTCTGTATCAAAGAGTTTTTATACAGAATTTAATTTTCTTTGAAAATATCTAAATATTATATACGGTCGGTGGTCCATATTAGAAAAAGGGTTATTTTGTAGAATTTCTCAATCGCCAAATGCTCTAAATTGCTATGAACGTTGTAATCCTGAAAAAAAAGCTTCAAAAAGGTAGCACGTTTTTTTCAATTATAATATTGCAAATATCTTTGTAATGTAATTCTCCATTTTTTGGGGTTCGTTGAGATTTGCTTTAATATATAAAAAAAGGAACCACAATTGTTTATTGTTTCTAAAGCGATCGATTTCGGGTTTAACCACCCATCATCAGGCTATGCTAAAAAATATATCACATGAATTTGAAGTTGAACACAGAATTAAAATTATTACCGTCAATTTGAATTATATAAATGCAGCGACATTGAGTTGAATAAAATTGGATAAAAAGTATTAAAATTACATTAACGAAGACAATAGGTACATCGGGAACATCTTGACTAGGGTTACATCTGAAAAAGTAAGTAAGGTGAAAACGGGCATGTAAGGGTGTATAAGTGTGTGTGTGTAAATGTGTATGGGTGTATATTTGAATTAGTGTTTTATTTATTCTATGAAATACCTTATTTGGATGCAAATTATAAAATTTTTTAGTTCTTAAAAGCACATGTTGAAAATTGGTTATTACTTATGACAGGAGAAAAGTTATAGGTTATGGTAAGATTCATAGGCGTACGGTGTGACATGGGCGTAGTATGGGATGGGTTTCTGGTTGTAGGTTATGTATTTTATGGTTGTATTAGTGTTTGTGGATTGGTGTAATGTAATTGTAAATGTGTGAGTATGGGAAAATAGTGTTTTCATTGAGGAGAGTGTGAGGGTTTTGTGCTTTGTGTTTCTCTATTTCGTAGTGTTCGAGTATATTTAGTTTTGAAAATATTGCAGGGGTGTAGAAGGTATGTATGTTCTAGGTCGGTGTTGTGTTTGTGTTCGAGGAGGTGTGTGCCAACTGCTGATTTAGGTCTGTTGGATATGTGTTCTTTGAATCGTGTATTAATATTTCTGGTGGTTAGTCCTATATAATGGGCTTCACAGTCTTTACACTGAATTTTGTATATACCTGACTTGGTTAAGGGATTCTCTTTGGGTTTATTATTAGATAGTATTTTAGATAAGGTTGGGTGTGATTTGGAAATGATAGAGATTTTGTGTTTGTTAAGTGTTTTGTGGAGGTGTAAGCTTTTCAAAACTAAATATACTCGAACACTACGAAATAGAGAAACACAAAGCACAAAACCCTCACACTCTCCTCAATGAAAACACTATTTTCCCATACTCACACATTTACAATTACATTACACCAATCCACAAACACTAATACAACCATAAAATACATAACCTACAACCAGAAACCCATCCCATACTACGCCCATGTCACACCGTACGCCTATGAATCTTACCATAACCTATAACTTTTCTCCTGTCATAAGTAATAACCAATTTTCAACATGTGCTTTTAAGAACTAAAAAATTTTATAAATTTTATAATTTGCAGCCAAATAAGGTATTTCATAGAATAAATAAAACACTAATTCAAATATACACCCATACACATTTACACACACACACTTACACACACACCCTTACATGCCCGTTTTCACCTTACTTACTTTTTCAGATGTAACCCTAGTCAAGATGTTCACGATGTACCTATTGTCTTCGTTAATGTAATTTTAATACTTTTTATCCAATTTTATTCAACTCAATGTCGCTGCATTTATATAATTCAAATTGACGGTAATAATTTTAATTCTGTGTTCAACTTCAAATTCATGTGATATATTTTTTAGCATAGGTAGCCTGATGATGGGTGGTTAAACCCGAAATCGATCGCTTTAGAAACAATAAACAATTGTGGTTCCTTTTTTTATATATTAAAGCAAATTGCAAACATCTCTTCTACTTTCCTTTCCCTTCTCTGAGTAACTCAGCGTTTCCTCTATATCAACTATGTTAATTTCATCCACTGAATAGCTCTTAGCAAAAATGCACCTTGTATAATGAATTCAACGAATTACTCTTCAAGCTTCGTTTTTTCGTATATACTCTGCAATATTTTTAATTAAATGCATTTCTTATACATTTGCATATTATCCAAGCTGCAATAGGAGAGTGTACCTACCGTGTATAGAATTGCATCTTTACGATTACTTTTCGTCTACGCGAAAATCGCATCTCTTTTATCATCATTACAAAACTCATTACCCTTTCTCTATTTTATAATGTAGCTCCAGGTGAACTATGTCCAACTTCTCTATCATTGTATAAAAAAGCACATTTGCCCTGAATATCCATCATTTTCAACAATACGTTTGTGTATTTGCACACATTGAAGCACTCGTTAAAAACTACCGTACAGGACATGAATATTATTTCCTACGGCTGCTTCGTCTGTAAATGGAGTCAACAATAACAGCACCGCTTCGTTTTAATTTTTGCTTTATGTCGTGCAATGCGCTCAATCATAATTGAAGTTTCATAGTAACAGAGAGTAACATGCTGTCTAATACACATACGTAGTGTGATAAATGGATTGAAAATGTTATCGATTTGTTTTAAAGATAATTTTCATCGAACAACGTCTACAACGTTGCTAATACACGTACTAAAACATCCTTATTTAATAAATAATAAATATTTATAAGCAAACTATTATATTTTATTTTATGAGTCGTTCAATTTGGCATAACAGCGTATTTGACTAAAATGTGAGTTTAATACACCGAATTAAGTAGAGGATCGCCGATAAACGACTATTTATTAAGAACCTCTACTTTCCTATTTAACTGCGGGATATTAATGTAATATACGACTATATATTAATTATTAGGATATTAATAAACAGTATTAACTTGTTCAGAAACATAAATTCTAAGCTTATCTGAGACTTCACACTTGGTTATTAACAGTTATTTTAATTTTTACATCAGTGTGGGATTAAGATGAAAAGAATGTTCCTTTTTTCCCAATATTAACTTAATAATAAAAATATTCATAGTTATGGTGCAAAGTGGTTATGACTTATGTGCCATTGTGAGTGTACCTACCTCGATTTGGTTGCTAAAATTTTCATTTTAATCGTATGATGTTCACGAATTAATTTCTTGATTTGACTTGGAGGTATTTTATTACCTTCTTTGTTTTGTTATGTATTATAACCTTCATACTGGTTGCAATTTATAACGTTAAAATGCGTTTGTGCGCCTAATAATGTTTTCTTTGTTTATTAAATCTTTACAGTTTCGGAGTGAACGTTGTTCCGAGAGAACGTGTGGTGAGTGTTTCTGCAATCTAATCTTAACATAACACGTGCTACATTTTGAATTTAAATCTATTATAATCCACTTGCGTAGTCATACAAACTACATATTAATATACAGATAAGTAATCCCAATATGAATACCACATCCATACAAACATCTCATTCCTAAATCAAAGTATCCCACCTCAACACTTCGCGGCCGCCCTAAAAAATCCAACCCCCAAACCCAAACTTTTCAGCAAAATATACAGCCCACAAAAGAGCAAGCGCAGTTGATGGCTTAATTTTAGATAACAGCAATTGCCCGAAAAACGGAACCCAACAACAAGAACATTCAGTTTGCATCGCGTATCTCCAACAATCGTATATGCGTATACTTATCATCCAAAGAACTTGCAGACAACTTTGTTGCCAAAAATCTCCCATAAAAATACGGAACATAAATATAGAAATATATAAGCTGAATACACCAGCAATACGCCTACTCACATCTAACGTCTGTCCAACAATTCCTAACACAGTACCAGAAAATGCACTAAAAGGATTGAATCTTGCACTTGTGTATCGCCTATTACGTATGTTGTTACATGTTAAATTCACCCTAAGTTACTAATGGGTCATACTATATACAGGGTGATTCCTATAGTACCTGCCACCGTTTGGGAGCGTGTAGGTGGTGCGTAGGGGAGTATTTTGATATAGGACACTTGGGGTCGGAAATCTAAAATAAGGGTGCCAGAGCACAATCCTCATGAAACGTTTACGCGAGGATACCAGGACAAGTTTTCTTTAAACGTTTGGGCTGGCATCCTGGGGGACAACCTACTGGGGCCTTACATCCTCCCTCCGCGTCTAAATGCCCATAATTACCTGATTTTCCTGCGCGAGGTGCTACCAGAACTTTTAATGGATGTTCCAGTGAACTTGTACTGGGACCACTGGTTCCGCCACGATGGGTGCCCTGCTCACTACGGGCGACAGGTGAGGGAACACTTGGACCAAACCTATCCGGACAGATGGATCGGCCGTGGAGGTGCGGTGGAGTGGCCTGCCCGCTCGCCCGACATCACCCCATTAGATTTTTACTTGTGGGGTGTGATGGAAGCGCACGTCTACGAGACTCCCGTCGAATCCGAAGAGGACTTAATTGCGCGCGTCGTCATGGCCGGAGAGGCTGTTCGCCAGGACATAGGAGTCTTCACGCGAGTTCGAGGGGAGTGGTTGGCTAGATGTAGGAAGTGCATTGAGAACAACGGTGGCCACGTTGAACATTTGTAAACGTTATTGCTTTTGACTGTCGTTTTCCCTCCTTTCCTCCCATGTCGCTTCCTCGCGCTAACTCGCTCTGCATCGCTCCGCGCGAAACGTCGGTCGGTTGGGTTGCCTACATACAGGCGTGAAATTCCAGAAGGTAAATTTGGCTCTGGCACCCTTATTTTAGATTTCCGACCCCAAGTGTCCTATATCAAAATACTCCCCTACGCACCACCTACACGCTCCCAAACGGTGGCAGGTACTATAGGAATCACCCTGTATGATGTGAACGATGTGTTGCATATTCTTAGGATATTTTCGTCACTAGCTATCATATAGGATGTCATAGGTCACATTCCAGTTAGATTATCTTTTAAAAAAGGAGACCGTTGTAAAAGGCAGATTATGAACGGCCATTGCTGTGCAAACTATACAAATTTTGAAAGAAATTCGTTAACCGATCTTTAGTTGCACAAGCATTCATAAATTAATTTTACCCAGTATTGGGGATTTAAAGGCCGCTTACTTTTAAAGCCGAACTGGGTATGTAGTTGTCCAACGTCGTTTGTGTCATTCTATGAGTAGTTTATAGCTTTTAGTGAGAGGTACGTTGTCCGAGACCTAGGAAAAACAAAGTGGTTGAAGTTCGTGTCACCTGTTAGTCATTCCGTACCCGTAGCATATAGCGTCCCTGATATCGGAAGTTACTTAGACATCGTCAACATCTTCGCAGTCCACGCTTAAGTTAGGTAGCCAGTTATTGAAGCCCTCAACGACTTGGTATGTCTTCATGTAACCTATGTGTGTCGTCCATTGGGAAGTCGTCTAGCCAGTTGGAGGCATACTTGTAGATACAGGCGGGCAGTTGGAAATAGTTATTCGGTGGTACGAGCCACTGCCAATGAAGTGTGTAGTTGGTAGTATTATAAAATATAAAATTTTGGGAGTCAGAGCCACTATTTGTGTAACAAATGTTGTTGTCACTTACTTGTATGTAAAGGTGATTCGTCGTACCGTCAACCCAGCTATTGCTGACGCACAAAGACGCTCTGAGAATCACAAAGAACGAAAACACCTTAACGCTGGCATAATCGCATATCCCGATTAGTTTATTGTTGCCCATATTCTAACATCGGGGTTGTTTCTCCCGACTCAATTACCTACAGTAGTTCCAAATTACAGCCTATCCGAACTACTGTCACTTAATTTATATTATACAGGGTGCGACCGGTAGAAAGCGCTTCCTACAAGGGTTCGGCCGACCTAATCAGTGGTCATTATTACCAAAAGGTATTGCGTATTAGTCGGCAAGGGGGTTCTTGGAGAAGTCCCTTTAGTCACCGCGAAATTTAAAGCCGCTTCGAGTCACCTTACGCTGGTTCAGTTCGTTGTGATAGTAGAAGAACAATTTAATTAGTTTTATTTGACATTAAATATTCATTAGTGGCGCACATTTTGTTTTCTTTCCTTTCTCTATTGCGGCAATACCCTTCCTGTAGGTCCGGCAGGAGAGTCACTAGGAATAAGGACCTGGCGCCTCCCGAGCATTCATTTAGAGTTCGTTCTGAAGAACTACCACGCCCGCGCGAGAGTTAGCCGCGGAACCTAAGTTACCTCGCCGCAATTCCCGACAGCTTAAATAGGTAACAATGTAAAAGCATCTTTAACACTACAATTCAACTACAACATTCCAGAATCAACCCTTATTAAATATGAAGAAACAGACTACTGACTTTTCCTGTCTCGAGATTCGTACTGCTATATCTGTAAGCAATCTGGACATCTCTCGACAACCTACTTAAACAAGCTTGAAACCCAAGAAGCGTCCGAACAAACCCCATCAGCCAGCAACGGTGCATCCCAAATTGAAACAGGCAAAGCCATCACTGGAAATGGGTATCAGCTCCTTTCATCAACAATTGAATCAGAAAATAAACGCCAGTTGTCAGAAACCGCTAAACATACGTATCCGGAGATTATCGACCCAAAAACCACAAAATGGAAGAATAGTTTATTATACAAGACGATAAAGAGATATTTTAACCATTGCGTGAAAGATGTGAGATTAACTTTCACGAGATGGGTAGTTTCCCTTGATCGTCGTGTATAATACAAAACTTTATTTTATAGCAGAAGCCATATAAATTATTGTAAAGCTTCTGACAATTCTGAATTTAATTTAGAGACGTCAAAAATAGCAAACTGAGGTTCTGCCGTCGCGATCGTTTCCATAGAAGCAGAATTGTCATATGTTCTGAACGTCATTTTATATCATGTATTTGAAATAAGAATGACAGATGTCATTAGAATGCACAGTAATCTGTTTCACTGTATCTACCCTTACGGTGAAAGTGATCACTTTATTTATCCTTACGGTTAAAGAACGGCTTAGCCTACTAATTCAAACCTATTAAAATGCCAATTTAACACCACCAAAACCAAAAAAATAAACCGAAACTCAAAAACCAAGGAAGAGAAGTAAGCACCGAAAAAATACCAACACCTAATAGATAAGGCAAAACAATACAACCTGCCATATGACCAATTTAATAACTTCATGGACGAAATGGGACACCCCAGAAACTCTCTGGCAACAAGTGGAAAAACATTTCAACGATGATGAAGGATGAATAATCGGTAGTAACTCGGGAAGGAT
This sequence comes from Photinus pyralis, assembly GCF_008802855.1. Taxonomy (NCBI): domain Eukaryota; kingdom Metazoa; phylum Arthropoda; class Insecta; order Coleoptera; family Lampyridae; genus Photinus; species Photinus pyralis. The sequence goes on along the minus strand of NW_022171488.1, from coordinate 52,328 downwards.
CCCAATAAACTTGTGTAGTTCTGGTCTCTGGACTGTACTACATTGTATAATAAAGAAACGAAAAAGCGTAAATTGGAAGACTAGTAGTGTTACAGACGGACAAAGTGCGAACAATAGCGTTCATTTTCCTGCGCTAAAAAGAAGGAAATGCTGAAATGTATATTTGGAATTGAAAAATTGAACAGGATAAGATTTCATAGGAGTACAGGGTGGGTGAAAAGTGTTTTTATAGAAATTATATATTTGGGTAGGTCCGCATACTGGCGGGATTTGTTCTTGGATAAACACATTATTTGAATATGCTAACACACGACCATGCACGAGCTGAGCCACCCTGACGATACATAATTAAATAAAAGTGGCAAAGCGGTGACTTTACAATCGATATGGTAATGGATCTGTTTCAATTTGAGATTCATAAATTACGGAGATGCCAAATGATGTGCGTGGTTATTCCCAGTTTGAATTTCATGCAATTCGGTTCATAATTAACGGGGATGACAAAAGGGCCTTCCACATTTTTTGGTCTACATTGCGAATCACGAACTCCGATCTACAAATTTGCAAAATTTCATTGTAATCGATCTATCCGTTCTTTTTTAAATCGATGGACATAAAGCTATTGAGGGAATGAGCGGATATTAAAAAAAAATAACTCTCGGTTGCTCTTATTAATTATTAATGAAGCGTAGTTGTAAATGTTAATGAACATTTCGGCTAGGATTGTAAACAACGGCACTTTTCTCGTTTTGCTAGCAGGAATTTTTAGTAGGAAGGATATTTGGATGAGGTACTTTTCATGGTTTGCGTTCTACCAGTCGCCACTTCGTCCGCATAGGCGCACCATGAAAGGTAATACTTTTTCTCCACATAAAATAATCTACTAAAAACAACAATTTATTTTAACTTAATGAGTCTTCTCACTAGTCCCTACTTTTCCAAAGAAGCCATCATATCCATTTGTAACGCGATATTGAAGTTCCAAAGGTATTATTATCGAAACAAGGTGATGAAGAAGGTCTTGCGCCAGACGGTGAAGCAATAATTTATGTCTGTTTCCGCAAGACCACGGGTGGCTAGAAGCACCCAACAACATAGAACTTTGATTCCAGAGTTAAAATAATCAATTATTTATTAGAAAATTATAGTGACGAAATAATCTTCGTCTCTTTTCAAAATGGTGCTACTGCTTACTAGTGCTTCCAGATAACACAGTGTTCATTGCAAAATTTTAAATACCGCTGCCATTCAGAAGCTGAAATTCACAACAGATTTGTTAATGCAATTTCGCAATACAATGTTATTTAATTTAATTATTGAAATCGGCAGCATGTCCCAGTTAATAAATAATCAATATATCAGCTATACAGTTACAACGTTAGACCCTTATCCTACATCCCACGAGGATTGGCTAATTAGGGAAATCTGAGGGAGAATGATTAACATGTTTAAATTGTAACCAATTTCCATATATTTTTAACGACTTTTTTAATGTTGATATAAAATTGTGGTCGAACAAAGCATACGTTAAGGGCAGCTCTTCACTGTTTTATATATCTAGATTAAAGGCGAGGATACGTATTAAAATTTTAGTCCAAAGTCGCCATAACTTTGGCCGTAATTGTTGTGAAACCTTCTCGAACTTTCTCTAATCATATATTTTCATCTATCGTGATACAACTGTCATTATTGCATAAAACATCTTTTTTAGTATACGATTTTAATCCAAGTATTTAAAACACTTTCCTGACTACTTGGATTGGATGGTCTGAATACTCCAACCCTCTGAGATCGAACTGCGTCTCTGGCATAGCCTGTACCGATTCTCAAATGAAAAAATTAGTTGGGGTAACTTATATAAACCTTTTTAGCGTATTTTCCTCAAAGTGAAAAATCGCTATTGGCTGCACTTTGTAGTTCGTCCGTCCGTCCATCACACGTACTCTGTTTAAGCTACATGCTTTGAAATATTCTGTATTTACTGGAAACTGAAAGATTGAATTATTTTTAGACAGTTTTTATAATATTTTTTACAAGTTGACTTCTTTAGTTTTTCTTAATCCTACACCCAAAACGGACTTGCTGTTAAAATCGCCAGTGTGTTTGATGTCACAAAATTGTAATCAATACTGCACACAATGTAATTTAAATATCTGCTCATTATCAGATGTAATTAATCTATTTCATTAATATGTACGCCTATACCTAAGAAAGAAATCTTTAATTGGTTTGCCATTTCGTACTTTTAAATATCTCTTTATTTTTTTTTTGATAATCAATTTATAGTATATTATGTTTATTTTTCAATCATGCCATATTTAATTTCTGTAATTGGATGTATAAACATCTGTTGGATAATAAATCATTATTATCATTATTATTTACATTAGATTGTTTTTCTAAGATATGGTGATTGGCGTATACATGAACCCTACCTTGAAATAAAGAACTGTGATACAATGAATTAGCCCAATTGACTCTCCGTGTCTTTTTTTGATACGGATACTTTGTGCTGTCTGGAGTTGCGTAGCTGTTGCACTGTATCGTGTCAAGGGTACGATACGCAGACACGATACGAAGATATGCAACAAGTCTGGACCGGCCTTAAGACATGCAACGAATGTTTCAGAGCTAAGACTAGTAGCAATTTGAAGGTGAATGGCCTTGGTCGTGAGACAAATAAAGAGGCAAACCCAAGCCTTAAATGTTTTACACCCGCGTCCTTTTCTATCTTTTAGTAAAAAGGGTCCAGCGTAATCTACGCCGGTTCAATGAAAAGGAAAGTTGGAATGACCCGTTCTTTACGCAGATTTCCCATCATAGGAGTTTGAAAGGAAAGTTTTGACCTAAAACATGTTATGCAATTATGTTTTTCGAGCAACGCTGCGGCCTGAAATTGGATGACCCATATGAATAACAGGGAGCATATGCTTATAGGTACTTGCAAAATTCAAAGTAAATACTCGTAAATGCCCCATTTACACTTGGCGACTTAGCAGCGCTGCTGAGCAGCGGGACGGGACGCAGGGCAGCCCTACTGAGCAGCCCAGTGTGAAGGGGCACTTACGAGTATTTACTTTGAATTTTGCAAGTATAAGCATATGCTTCCTTTTATTCATAAGGGCCAGTAAATGGTTAGGACCACAATGAAAAAGTTTTTTGTGTTCACTTATAAAAAGCAATTTGGCGAAATGAGAATTTTTAGGAAGCAAGATGGGATGTCGTTTTTCGAATGATCATGAAGAATGTTTGAGTCTACCACCAACACGTAATAGGCCCTGATCATCTAAGAAAAGCGAGAGACTATTAATACTACCTTTTCTTACTGGGATGGATTTATTCAAGGAACTTATTTCTGAGCTGAAATGCTCTGCTTGCACCATTTTTGAAAGATTTTATTCAGTGAGTTTGAAAGTTCATCATTATTGAATGGCCCATGCAACTTATTATTATCTGATTTGACATTATGCATAAAACGTAAGCAGAATGCCATAGAGCGTTGAAGCCTTGAAAGATTTGAGAATCGTTCTATTGGACGAATTTTTGTTATCGTCTGTAGCACTTGCATATTTTGATTTCAGGAAGTTCTGTTTTTTGACATACAGATGCAAAAGGCCATTGTGATGAAGAAAGGAAAAGCCAATCTGGACCATGCCACCACTAATTAGATGATATTAATGAAGTTGGAGTAGTACCACGTGATAATAGATCTGCAGGATTTGATCTGGATTTCGGAAATTCTGTTAGCAACAAATGGTTTTAATGAAGGTGATGACATGTTTATCTAACCCAACACAATTGTAGAATCTGTCCAACGAAAAATGCCACTGAACTGAACTGTTAAAGCCCTTTGAATTTTTTCTGACAGTTTTGCGGCTATGAGAGCACCACATAATTCTAAGCGAGGAATTGTAAGTGCCTTTATTGGACAAACCCTGAATTTAGCACAAAGCAAATAAACATGTATTTTATCTTGGGCGTCAATGGTTCGAATATGTGTACAGGCACCATATGCCTTTTCACTAGTAACAGAAAAGGTATGGAATTTTTTATGAACAGGATCAATGCATCTAACGTGTCTAGGTATTATGAAATGATTGATATGTTTAAGCTCATCGCGTAACGTCACCCAAAGTGTATAAATAGATGCAGGAACGGACTCGTCCCAAGATAACCGTTCTAGCCATAGTTTTTGCAATAGAATTTTTGCAGTGATAACGCAGGGACTTAGTAATCCTAATGGATCAAAAATTTGTGAAATGCTAACGCTTTGTGACCCTTTTTTAAGGATTATCTATAATCTCGGAATTGTATCTTAGTACATCTGAAATTGATGACCAAAATATGCCCAACATTTTCGTATGTTCCTTTGAACCTAAATTTGATGTATTTAGTTCCGAATTGGAATCTGTAACCTGACTAAGTAAGAACTTGAGGTTCATTAGAGATCCACTTACGAAGTTCGAAACAACCACTTTTAAGAATTGATGATGATTTCTTTGCAAATATTAGTTAAATCTGTTAATGAATTAGATCCTGTAAGTAAATCATCAACATAAAAGTCAGTTTGGATGACCTTTAGAGGCGGCTGGATAAGCATTGACGTTTTCTAAAGCTATTTGAAACAAAGATCTGATAGCCCAGTAGGAAGCTGAAGAAATGCCATATGTGACAGTATTTAATTGAAACTCTGTGAGAGGATCTGAAGGTTTTTCTCTCCAAAGAATCTATTGAAGATTTCTCTGTGAAGGTTTAATTAAAACTTGTCGATACATGTTACATACGTCAGCTGAAACGACATATTTATGTAATCTGAAACAGAGTAAGATAAAAAATAGCTTTTGTTGGATACTAGGTAATGTCAATATTCGAAATTTCTTAAGAATTGGTCTGCATGACATTGTACAATTAACGCCGGCAATTTTCCTCACTATCTTTTTCTGGGCAACTAATAATACCTTACTAGCGAACGTCGAACGAATTCCATATCTCAAGCGCGAGGAGATTTCGCTATGGTAAAGGTTTATTATTTGTCGTAGCGCCTTTCTTAATGCGAATAAGTCGAAGTACTCCAACAATCTCATCATGATTTAGTTAATAGACAGCTACAAAGAAAAATAATCTCTAAGCCTTCGTCTTTTTTTATATATAAAATACAAACTAAGCATTATTTCGACGACATAATTTTGCGTGCCAAAAAAAGGGGATCCCGTCATGATTCACTACGCGAAAAAAAAACGTGCTAAAACAGAGTTTGAAAATTCAGCTTATTGTGCGTTTATTTAAAGCGCATATTAATAGCCTGTAAATAGCAAACTGCTTAGAAAATACATTCATTTTTTAACATTCTAAGTTGTTTCATTTAAACTTAATAAATTGGAGAATTAATCAAGAATTTTAATTAGGGAATCTAACGCCGTGCTACCCCTAAAAGGATCAATTTCGATTAAACACAACAAAGCAAATTTATTACTCTAGTCTGTCGTGCGACGTTATCTGGTAAAAAAAGGAACGAATTGCTGAAAAGAGTTTACTTACGGTAGGGTTGAAGTTAACATTTTCACTATCTACCGATAAATGCTTTTTATGTATTCTCACAAAATCTACCCTCTAAGTGTGTACTTTAATACCGTTCTCGCTTCGGCATCTGATAGACCATAATTAAGTTACTATTTATTAATTAAAACAGGAGTCTACTATAAATTCGAAGAGTTTAATTAATACCCACACGAGCATTTCTTATAAATTTTCTATCATTAACTTAAATTTCCGAAACGTTTTAGAATTATTGATTATTTATTCCGCTCAACTAGAAATGTTATTTATGATCGTGGGAAGGACATAACGTGACCAATTTTACTTCTCACACCGAACATAATTGATTAACATAAAAACAAAAATTGATCAACCCCTTGCTAGGATGTGTATTGGCGTGACATATGACAGTACTTTGATAGCTTTGCTGTACAACATTACCAAGGATCATGATACGCGATATGCACTTGTCGCAATATAAGTACACAGCATACCGTTGTACGCCATTATCTGAGCAAATTGACGTACCAACCGTATACTTAGTTTCGCTTGTTAGATAATTCATTAAGAATGTATTTGTTTCAGTCGCAACAATTGGTAGTTATGTACCAGGTCTCCAGAGTATAGTTACGTTCACTTTGGACACTTGACTGATCACTGTTGGTGAACTTTTCAATCGAGTTGCTTCTTTCATTTACCTTTTTTTTTTCAGAACAAAAATTGTAGTTTATTATATTCAGTAAGTGGGCAGCACATATTTGCCTGGTCGGTCACACCCTACAAAAGGAAGCTGATAGGAAAACGATTTCACGCCGAGCAGCCGTTCAAGGCGACTTTTCCAAGGAAATGGTAGGCCTCGGAAACATTCTATGAAAACTCCCTTGCCCTACATCACACAGGATAAGATGGTAACGAAGGATTCCTTAAAAAATCTACAAGACTGTAACAGTTTTAAAATAATATTAACATTTCTGTCCATATTTCAATTTCCACCTGTATATTTTATAAATTTTCTCGAGTCATTGAATGCTTTTGCATTTCTGTGTTTGCCTCTCCGATTTAACTTGTCTTCTTGTCGTTAGAGGACATTTAGTTTGTTTTGCTTTTTTTATGTTAACAATTAAATTACCTTATATGGTCATGTATCAAATACTGCTCTACTATTCGTCAGAGATAACTATCCGTAGCTTTGGCTTGGGTAAAATTTCGAAACTTGTGGCGTCTTCCAGCAACCTGCAATAGAATCGGTCGTACTAAATTCCCGAATTTGGGTGTTTGATATATTTTCCAATGGTCGAATTGATTTAATACTGAGCGAAAGCATCTTTAATCAATCGATTACCCGTTGTGCCGACAATTTGTTTTTGGACGTTCGGCTACAATTTTTCCGAAATGGACTTTTAATACGGAAAACTCAAGCATTCCAAATCGTAAGTGTTTTCTTGTGCACGAATTGAGGTTACCGATGTTCTTTTTTCTATTGTAAGGGAATAAATACCGACTATATAGTAAATTTTGGAGTCATATGGGACGTATCCAGTTCTTTTCTTTTGTGTACTCTCTGAATAAGAGGTTAGCATTATTCTGGGTTATAACGTAGTCAGTAATTAGGTTACTTTTTAGAGTCTTTGCAAGGGGGTTAATATTCAGCCGAATCCGGGGAAATAATCGGCCTACTGCAAATGAGTGTGCTGTAAAACATCCCGTAGAATCATTAAGATCTTAAGGACCGAACGTAGGTCGTGAGAGAAATATACCTGGAGCACAAGCTTTGTTACCCCCGTAGGATTATTTTTGGTTACACCAGGAACCTGTGGAATTGCCGACACAATTTATCGTTAGCGGTGACGTACCTTCAATCTTTTTTTTCTTTTGTTAAGACCTAAATATCTATGAACAATTTATTTGACCCACATATGTAAGTGGAAATTTTTACGTGTAATTAGTATGCTTGATCTTTAGGACTGTTTAACTATCAATTACGAATTACTCTAGAGAAGTAATCAATTGTAAGGTTATCGGCCTACTGCAAGCTCGTTACTACGATTAACTTCAAAACCTCAAGCTACCGATTATAGTACATCATTTCAATTTTTAATTTCTAGTAATTATATCGTTGCTTAGCGGTACGAGGTGTCACATAACTTCAGGGGCTGTTGGTGGGTTAATTTTTGTGTTAATAGTTATGGGAAGATTTCATTTTTTTTGTATTTTGCATACTCTTTGGTTAATAAACAATAATTTTCCTTGTGGGTCAAGTGTTGACTCTTTTTATACTGAAGCTACCTTTCCTAATTCAGATGGCTGCAGATAAAATTGTTAGTGAATTAGGTGGCGCCCGAAAGACTTGAATCGAAGCACCGGTAAGTATTAGTGGCGGAGATTCACTTGGAACCTTTTATAATAATTTGTGGTCAAAGTTTTTAATTCACTTACCTGCTACCCTGAGTAAGAGCATATCTCTCTACGCTGTTAACTATTTGGCTAACGGAGCTAGCTGGTCGATCAGCGGCGTGTGTTGATTTCAAAGGTAAACTTTTAAGTCGTTTTTCCAAGATAATATCTAGACAATAACGCTAGGAAATTTTTTTCTTTTTCACAATATGGCACCCTAACAGCTTTCGACTTTACCCCTAAAAAAGATGCTTCCATTTTGCGCAATATATCTGTTTTTTCCGAAACTGGCCACTTTATTTCGACAACAAAGTCCGGGTCAATAGCATCTGGAGAAGCTCCAATTATTGGGTATTGCGGATTTAGTAAGCCACAATTATCCAATTCAATGGTCCATTTTTTCTCCAGTTCTTGAATAATCTCTTTCTCTAATCTCCTCCCCCTTTCCATACCGTGATTATTTATTGACTTGCACGCTCCAATTATTTGATCCACCAAAGTCGCATCCTGTGTCTTTACAGTGCGCAATTTCGTCAGGGTTTGAAGCAGCGATCTTACAATACCTCAACTCGTACCACAGTTTTGACCCTTGTTTCCTTGGAAATTTTAATGCATCCTTCATCATCCATTTGACTTTCAAACGAAATGAAATCATCAGCTGAACTTTGGCCAGTTTTCAAAAATTGTATAGTTATTTGGTGAAGAAATCTAGGTATGGCAGTTTCTCTTTTTGAGTTCTTCTATGACGTTCTTTACAAAATTTCCAGTATTCGAGAAGTCCTCTTCTCTCTTTTTTCATATAGTAGCTCTTATAAATTTCGAATTTGTTCTAACTTGGGACAACGTAACCTTCTTCCAATAACACACAATTGCAGTTGCTTTATTTCTAAGTAATGTATATATCTATCCTTACGCTTATACTGCAATCAGCCTAATTCTACCTTAACCTATCCTATCTCCATTTTTTATCTTAAGTTCGCTAAATATCTCAAAAAAATCGAAAATTATAAAATTTGTTCACAGTACCTGAGTGAGTTGGGCGTCAAATTAGTTTGGGTTCATCGCAATCACTACCTAATTTAAAAATCGGATAATTTGTTCTGAATAATCTAAATAAACACAAAAAGACGAAAAGGTGTATCTTCAGATAATAGTATACATTTTTTACTTTTGTTCAATTCCTTACTAGGCACACGATAGGAAAGATAACTAGGGTAAGTGAACACCAAACCACCGGACAAATAAATTCCTGGACGACTAATAAAGGCGATTAAGATAAGCACAAACTTCCGGATAAATTTCTTGGGGGGTCTAGCCCCAATGCAGGATGTCGCTTGGGTGGATGCCTCAAAATGTCCTAAAACTTACATTTCTTTCTCATTTTTAGTATGCAGTTTATAAGCCATCATATCTTCGTAGACTTCTTTTTCTCAAGCAGGTGCATGTTAGACCGAAATATCCATAAACTACAATAAACTATGTAAAATTATCATATTTATCAAATAATTTGTATCTTTTATGTTAATTTTCGAATAATTACCAAATCGTTTTTTCTGTAAGTAGTCGTTTCACGCCGGTTAGTGAATACCGTTGATTCATATAATTATGTTTAAATTGAAGGTTTGTAAGTTATCCTACCTAGTACCTACCGATCAACAAGCGCGTAATATTCTGACGTAAATGTAGCGATTATAATATCAAATTGGCTAAAAGTTACCTATAATTACAATCTACTAAAAGACTGTTCATACGTTTCAAATCGTAATTTGTTAAAGGCAACATTAAATGTAATTTAGCAATTTAATCTGCCAAAAAGCAACTCATCCGGTAAAATTGATAATTGCATTTACGTGTTTCAGGATAGCGCATTGAGAAAATTACATTGTTTTCATCTTGCAAAAGCGTTCAAGTATTTTTATTGTATTAGAGGAGAACATTTTTATTGAACGAGATGCCTAATTTCGGTTAGGAAATGTAAATGGTGCTAAACCTTACGAATAATACTCACAATAAAAAAAAAGCAAACAGGTTTATTTGCCCTTAGGAGAACGGCTCATAAGACAGCACCATACGCTACTCGTGTGCTCCGTATGATATATGACCAACTTCGAACTCCAGGGAGTAACTTATTAGATATTTGGTATAAATCTAGCACGAAAAAATCAACAATATATTGCCGTACGTCTAATAAATAAGTAACAAGGCATATTAAAAGCATTTGTTAACTTTAATTCGTATATAAAGAAACGTTTATATAATTTGCGAACTGGAAAGAGTTTTAAGAACTTTAGCGAAACTAAAATTTATTACTGGAAGTTTTACAAATAGAAAATTCAGTGAATTTTCTTACGCATTGGAAATGCATTAAGCAAGCTCGGCGTCTCTACGTACCTTAATGTACCTCTAAACACCGCCGTATCTTCTTAAAATATTAATTTTACGCGAAACCATTCAATAAATATAAAAGTACTTCCGTAACAATATTGCAATTTATATTTGGAAGTTTTCCTGTAAACTCCATTCAAGTCAAAGTTCGCACGATGTAAGAAATCTTTTCACAAACGAATATTTTGAAGACAGTTTTCCGATTTCAAGAGGTAGCTTCGTAAGTCGACGATAAAAATATCCTGAAATTTTATACCGAACCATGTATAAAAAGTTGAAAGAATGATTCTTCTCAACACAGTTTAAAATTGGGTGCCAACTGTGAGCTTGGTGAGATGAGTTGCTTCAGGCAGAAAGTTTAGAGATTGTTGCGTGGCATTATTAAATTATGGGTACCGTCCCTCGAAAGATGACAGAATAGAGATTTTTAGCTAATTTAAAAATTTCAGCATTGCTGTCAATAATTTAAAATTCTTATTTCGGGTTCGTATAAAAGCTTCTCGTTTGTAAAATGAATATTTGGTATTTAGCGTTGATATTCTTGAAGTTATAAAAAACATTTGGCACAGGATTTGTATAAAGGTAAATTATGAAAGAAAATAACATAATGAATGGAGGGTTGAAATATGTACTTGTAATTCCCAAGCTCATTCTGCTGTTTTGCAGTTTTTATCACTTTTTCCTCTGAAATGGAGATTACTGTAACAAAGTTCGCAAGTCGTAATAGAGAGGATTTCATTTGCATAAAGAAAGTTTTTCATGTGTGATTATTTTTTCGTCTCTCTGTTTGTAAAACTTGCAGCGAGTAACGCGAACATGATATGCTACATTATTTCGAAATAACACAATTTTGACATATTCTCAACTTGCGAATTTATAGATTTTCTGTAGTCGCGTGTGCAGGTGATATCAATACGATTCATTTTTTGCCTTTTCGCATGTAAATATGCCCTTTCACAGATTTTTCTTGTCGAGCCGTGGTCGCAGATGGCAACCGTCCGAAACTGCTGTTAACGCAAAAACGTACTCAACCCTTCCCCAACTACCACACCGCACCAGTTCAATTTATAAAGACATTTCACGTTATAGTGTACTCTACCCTTGATTGATTCACTTTTTCCCTGCGGAAAGAGCTTTTTAATTCAGCCAATCGACATTTTCTCAATCGCCTCTTTTAAATGAAAATTCATTTTGTATTGATTTGTTCGCTTTCTTTAAATTAAACGGTATAGTAAAAGGCTGTGCGATAAAATACAGCAAATCTTTTATGCTACTCACTTGGAGAAAATTTGAAGATTTATTTGAGTGGTTTATTGTGTTACGAAATTTTCCGCGTTTGCGGAAGGGCGACTATCGAAGTAAAATCCGAATTTACCATATCTACGCTTCATTGGGATTTCGTTAATTGTGCGATGCGGCCTGTTACAAATAGTGAAGCAACATCTGTAGCTCAATACATCGCTTAATTCATGACGCATTTATAATCGTCAATAGATGCACGGAGAAAAAACCAAAGGAGAATACACATAAATTAATGTGGCGTTCTAGTTATTTAGGGACAACGTTATTCATCTGTAAAATACAATGATGTATAATCATAACGGTGTACATAACCGAAAATTAAGCTTACGCCTTTAATTTACTGTTAAATTTTAGTTATTTATGTATCAAGGGCATTAAGGCGATATTTATGCCGAGGCCCGAGGGGTTGTAAGTCGCCCTAATGCCTGAGGTGTATACAAAATTTTATTTTTCATAATTCCAAATAATGTATTTCCAATATACAAATGTAATGGTTATTTGTTTGCCTAACATTAAAGTGCTTCATACGAATCAAGTAGCATCTTTTTTTTTAATACATAATACAACTCGATCAATATATTTGACAGACATAATGAGATGACAATCCTTTATGATTATGATATGATAATTGAATGGCGTCAAACTAAATGAATTTTTCCTCGTGTTTTATTTCCAAAACGTAGTGTTGAACGTGCGGCTAATTAACTGTAATTGTAGTTATTCGATACAGGCACGGATTCTGTTCAAGGCTACCGGATGCAGGTATGAAAATTACAAGAAGCTTTCTGCTCGACTTAAATTTCAGGTCCGTGCTGGGCACTGACACAAGTGCATATAAGCCAGGCCCTAGTTTACTTAAACGGAATAGAATATTACCTCCCTGGTTTCCAAATAAGGTCGGTAAGAATGTACCTGCCAACGGCCTTTAGGAAACTTCCACACGGTCCAAGCGACCCTCCTCAATATCGATTGAATCGCACAACAAGCACGGAGATGATGATACTTCGGTTCAAGTCTGATCTACCGACCGAATCCATGAATGCAAGATAACAGTGGTGTATCAGGTAACGTAAAGGCCGCAGGGTTTTAATCGTGTAAGACGGCAAAATGAAACTAGCTACCATACCCACATAGCAGAACAATATACGATGTATGTAACATGAATATTCTACACTGGATTTTGTATATCCATAGAATGTCGAAAAGTATGTCGCCAATGTATGTGCAATGGATATACATTTGGCAGGCTTCACATATATACGTAATGTATATCTTATGTATATTGGTGAATATACATAGAACATACAATGTATGTTTGAATATTAACAATAAATACCTATACCTAGAATATTCTTCTAATATGCAATGATGTTCCATAGCATATCGTATGTATATTGTATAGAATTACAGAGTGATGTGCTATGGATATTCCTGAAATATCTGCAAAAGTTCATAGCATATCATGTATATTGTAATATACGAGGAATATCTCTTTGATATACCTAATAAAAAGTTGTGTTTTCCAAAACAAAGCATTATAGGAGTGTCAGCACTATTTGCTCTAAACGGGTGTAAGATGATGCCTAGTCTTCCCAACCTGAGTGTCAGGTCAGAGTGTCAAGAGTCAGACTTGGCATATACCTAGACCCACAACCAATGAGGAGCAAATAGGACTGACACTCCTATAAGACCTTGTTTTGGTACATAAGGCAAAAGGCACGGTAAGCCTAGAGATGTGATTTACCTATAACATTGCAGTAGGTACACCAAAAACTGCTTAATTTGACGGTTGGTAAGATGCCGACTCCTGGTTCCACGAAGTAATTAATTATATTAATCAATATTAAGAAATGTAATTGTTTGCTATACATTCCTCGTTACTGAATCACATTCCTTAATAAAGTACCTAATTAATCTATGATTAACTTAACTGTCACTTTAACCCGCCTCTGTACAATTATTTATTATGGTACAGAATTCTTTTGAAACCCCCTATATCTTGTCTATTGGCAATGAAGCATAAAAACTAAAAACGTCATATAATGTGTATTTAAAAAAACAATATAGACAAAAACGACACTCTTACTCTGTATTAAATAAAAATTCACTCTAAAAACTACAAAATGAAATGTTCATTTAATATTTTATTCGATACTTTGCAGATCTTCATTATACTTTTCACCTCTTGCAGCATCCACACTAAAACACTGAGATTAACAACAAATTATAAACTGATTTCTGATAACACACCTATCATTCTTCCGCTTCGAAATATTTAACCGATCTTTGCACCGAACTAACCACTTTTTAATTCCCACTATGATGTCTGCTCCTGTAACAGTTGATGTACTAGGATGGCACCTTAAAGCGTTTATATTATCACTAAGCAGTAATAAACAAAATACTTTACTTATTATATTATGTATTGAAATGTATGTTGTTGATAAGATCTGTCTTCTAAAAGTCCGTATCAAGTTCAAAAGGTATGTATATATGATAATACATATAGGACGTAAAATATATATCTACTATGAATATACATAGTACGTGCATCAGATATACAGGATATTCGCGGTATATTATGGATGTAAAATGTATATACATAAGATATAGAATGCTATGTGGGCATTAACAGGTCTGGGGAATAATAATGAAATAAAAAGAAAACTCTCTGTGAATGAAAACAAAACGGAAAGAATTAAAAGGAATTCTGTGTTTCTAATGTGGGATGTAATAATGCTTGGGTATGGATCTAGTTCTGGTTTCTGGTCGGTAAGAGGTGCAGGAAGTCTCAACAATCAGACTTCTATAGGGACAATGAGAAGGACAAAACAAGTGGAAGATTGAGGAGAGATTTAATTTCAAAAGATGGGGGACAACAGGTGACACCTAACGGAAGAATTTTACAACACATAATACAGTATGTTTACAAATAAAATTTTGACGTTACCACTTGTGTATTTTCTTACACATCATAGTCTCAACACTAGAAAGCTCTCATAACGCCATCATACTTTGTTTTACTGTAAACTACGAACAATTAACTGGTACTTGTATTAATTTCAGCAACTATACCTTACGAAATGGACCGGCACGGCCTTCACCCATCACCAATAACCTCATTTTATATAACAGTATTGAAGGATATTCGTGTTAACGTATCATTTGGGTTCCATGCGTAAAATACGGTTAGACGGTTATTTGTGAATATAGTATAATGGAATAAGAAAATTAAAGGGTATAGTAAATATTATTAATTAAATTGGAATACATTAGTTTCATTAAAAGCATTTTTGTTGTATGTATAAAATTCTGAAATATCACTCACCTCATTCGATTATTGTCAATTGTGTTCGGTGTTATTGTTAACAACGTAATTACATTTACCGTCGATTCATGCAAATTCCGATATTCAGATTGGATTTGTATCCCATTGTGCTCTTTTAATCAAAATAAAAATAACGAAGTGTAAACATTGGTTACGGGAATAAATCCCCGTTTTTTTCTAATTATAGATAGATACACAGGGTGTCCCGTTGAAATTGCGCGATTCATTTGACCATATTTTTCCAAGTTTCTTTATCTTACGGCATATATTAAGTCGGGGTTATAACGATTTTAAATAACTATAGGCTTTTTCGCAGGAAGAGTAGATAAAGTTATACTTTTACAGCAAGGACGGATGACACTTTTCATCAATCACAGGCGATGCACAATGAAATTGTTTCCCTCCAGTCATGATCACTATCGACCGTATCATCTAAAAAAGGAATCTGACGAAAGTAGTGTATAACTTCCCATTATTGTTCATCTCAATATCGCTGTACTATGAATAAAGATAGGTATAAAGCTGATAATCCTGCACACCGTTGGAATCACCCTCTAGACTCCCAATGGCTGAGCGAAGTGTATAAGTTGAATGTTCCACTGTACAATGCATTAAAGGAAGTTGTGTAGATCCAGTGGCGTGCGATATTTCCTGTTTTAGAGTACTTACTCATATCACAGATAAAAACACACACTTTCAATGATGACTTTTTGCGTTTAAATATTTATAAGATATACTTATTGGTCATCTCTAATTACTCTGTTACTTTATTGATTGACCTTGCCCAGTTACAATAGATTGCAGTTTGTCAAATGCAGGAAAACATGTATTTATTTAATAATTTCAATTGCCGTCAGTCAGCATTGAAAGTGTGTGTAAAAATATGAGTAGTTACTCTAAAACAGTAAATATCGCACGCCACTGGATCGACCCAACTTTCTTTAATGCATTGTACAGTGGAACATTAAACTTACAAACGTCTATGCGCTTATATACAAACTTCGCTCATCCATTGAGGGTGGTTCCAATGGCGAGTATTAGCCAGCTTTATACCTTTCTTTATTCATAATAATAATAATATATTTACCCTGCTATTGTGCTAAGCACTTACATTGGTCAACCTAGGCAATCAAATGACAAACTTTTACATAATAAAAACAAGTAAATCAATATAACGTGTTAATAGACACTGCACAATTTTGATGCTGCTGTAAATTCTTGGAAGCTGTAGAATGCATTTTTGAGTAAAAATAGTCTTTAAATGCTGTAGTTGGCAATTAGCACAGAGATATTGAGATGAACAATAAACTTAGTAGGAGGTTACACTATTTTTCCCCGATGCCTTTTTTGATGATACGATCTATAATAGAAGATCATTGTTTCCTCTTCAATATTAATCAAGATCACATTAGAAAACAAGGTTAACGTAAATTTAATTACGTGGTTTATTTGATTCATTATTAATGAATTTATAGCAATTATTAAACAGGTTGATTGTTAATAGTTAATTATGTATGACTCACTTGTACATAAATTTATAACATAACACAACCGATTTATCACCTCAGCGTCGATGTTGGAACTTCGATTAAACAATTCAATTTGCTTATATAGCAAATGGAAAGATTTTTTAGATTACGGATATTCCCGAATACCCGCGATGTATCGAATTTCTCGGAAAGAACGCGTCACATTCGCTTTCGTTTCTTATCGCTAGTGACTAATCTTTGCTATCGCTTCGATTGAAACTGCTGGCGGTCCGATGTCTGCGATACTCGCTACAGTATACGGGGTCATCCAAAAATTGAATTTGCAGGGGTAATTTTAAAAATATATTCGAAAACAGTAAGAGATATTGCAAAACAGTTTTTACTGCTTTATTAAGGAAAGATTGAATTTTCTTATGGTATGCGCATACATTTTTTGGTAAATTTAGACTATATAATATTCTATTCAACATAAAATGAAAATGTCTGAAAGACAATACATTAACAGTCGATATGAAGTTTGACACGTTTATTAATACAGCTGTACATAATTTAAACATTTCCTTCCGTACTAATCATAAACTCACCAACAGAAAAGCAGTTCTGTTGTGAGAAATGAGGAACTACTTATCATGATTAAATGCGCTATATAATAAGTATAAGACTGAACATATAGAAGTACCCCGAAATCCCTTTGCATTCAACTATAGAAATCGAATAATAGAAACACGAATTTAATTGTAGTGCAAATATGAACACTTTATTAATCAATTGTCTAACCAAACCAAATGCGTGTGGACAATTATTTCAGGAAAACTTAATAATCGATATCTCTTTCCCCAAACTTAACTTCAGAAAATTAAGGAAATATTTACACTGAATAGTATTATGCTTCTCTCCCGCTATATTTTGCAATCTAGCCCTAACGAGAGTACCTGATTCAAAAATTATTTCACTGCTGTGTGGGAAGGGAGGATGTGGATCAAACTACCAACTGAGTTTGGCAATATCAGTTGAATCCTAGTATCTCTAAAACGTACCATGGGCACGCTAAATCTGTTGACGACTGACGTGATCAGTATTCTATCCCCATATTTCCTTTCCAACTCGGTCTTTATGGTTAGCCACTGAGGTTTGGTGCGACGCCCAGTATCTCATCTTTGGAGAAAAATGTATGACCCAAACATCTAAAAATGAATACTTGTGTATCTTGCGTATTTATTATTTGCCTTTCTTCTTAATCTTGTTAAGAAAGTGTCGACTGTGATATTGTGATCAAATCATTATACTACACAGTTCTGTCGGTTTTAAACGAAGCCATAAAACATTTACAAACTGTTTTTACGCAGGTAGGTGGTACCTTATACATAACATTGTTGTTTAAAATCGGAACATCCAATCGAATTTATTTGAATAATTGTTTTTTTTTGTGATTTTTAGGGTAACAATGCCTTAAGGTTGATTGTATACGCAGTAAAGCTCGACAAAATGTAAATTCATTGAAATTAATTCAATTCACGTACGCAATTTTGTATGAAACATTGAATTTAGAATTACTATAATTCATGTCCAAAGTAAATCGGCCTCCGTGTATTTATTAATATTGTCGAACTACATATTCTATGAAAGTCAAACGATGCTTTTAGTAACATGAAGCGAATTAACAAATATTCAATTACCTAAGTAGATATAAATATTACAATATGTAGGTAGCTTTTTATTCTTTTGCTCTTGTAAAAGCTAAAGTATGGATTTTACATTAAAGCGCATATGAATCCGTGAATAATATACGTGATTAGATACGTTTTTCTATTTTATAGAATACCTTTTTGTGTAGTGTATTACCATTACGAAAGAAGTGATGCGTGCAAACGGGTTTCTTACGTCAAAAATATATCATGCGTTATACAATAAACATAATTTGATTTGAAATAAAGGTAGGTAGGTACATAGTGAAACCTATTTTGAGATTTATTATATTATATACAAAACAAATTTTTAACTTTCGAAAA
Source organism: Photinus pyralis (assembly GCF_008802855.1). NCBI lineage: Eukaryota > Metazoa > Arthropoda > Insecta > Coleoptera > Lampyridae > Photinus > Photinus pyralis. Next base: position 33,885 of record NW_022171488.1, on the reverse strand, counting down.
TGATGCGTTTCATCGAAGAAGGTAGGGTGAAAAAATATGCATTTCGTTCACTTGTCGAGAAAATAACTTTAATAACAACCAAAATTTTCACCCTTAAAAGCGCGATTGGTACATTTGTACACGTCACTCACATGACGGTTAACGTCAGAGTAACAAAAGTCAGGGCTTTAAAGTGTAAAACCGTTGACCTTGGCGAAATACCACAACTTAACTGAGATAAATATTCCTAAAGGAAATTCCTAGTGTTTTGGACAAATAACTAATTCCCGTACGTCAATTAATGAAGAAAAAAATTAATGAATATTTTTATATATCACATGTTCCCAAAGATAGAAATAAAGTATCTAGAAAAAACATGCACCTGAAAGATCAAAGTTTGAAATAACAACACATCATTTATCAAGGAAAGAGAAATTTATGCACCTTAGGCAAGGTAAATCAATAAGATAATGTGGCACCTTCATTAAAGCGAATATATAAATGGGTCGTGTAACAGCGGGTCTTCAATTGGCAGCCCCGTTATTAGGTGCATTTGTAAGTATACGGGCTTGAAGTGTTTCGCCCATTGTCGAGAAGTAAATGGAATAATTGAAAAACACAAATGATTGATCTTGTACAATGAAATATCAAACACGGGGACAGAGTTGAAAGGAAAGTTTATTCATCAATTATCAAAATACACGAATCTCTGCAAACCCTTTAAGTGCTTAACAAGCGTGATATTAGCATTGACATTTGAAAAGTAGCAAGTACTTAGAACAAGTTTCCCATTTTGTCTCAAAATTACTTGAAACCCAAGAATAGATTTAGAAATAATTTATTCGCGAGGAGAATATTATACAATGTTTGTCTCATTCTATAGAAAATAAGCTTGCTCGGTGATATACATTGTAAGTTTCCCACACTGCTTCGTGTCTTAAGAGAAATTAGTTAATTTTGCGCTCTGAGCACTCATGAAACTTAATATCTGTCGTTAACCTTCCTTATTAATACTGCAGTTTGTGTAGCTTCACCGCCATGAATTTGTATATGTACAAATTATGTGATATATAATTTTATATAATTAAAGGGCGTACAATTTGCTTGAATAGAATTGCAAATTAAATTAATTTTGGCGGGAAAATTAAGCACAGAAATGTTATCTAGCGAAAAATAACGAAGATCCCTTATTTCATAATGCTACTCTTGCTTTAATACTTCTATAATTAATGCAACAATACACTATTGAGTGCATGCCCGTTCTTCAATCTAACCAGCTCTATTTTAGGTGGAGTGTACTTTTGTTAAAAGTTTCTTACAGTAAAGGGTATTGTCTCTCCATCTGTCCATGTATTCAATTGCTTTATAACCAGGAGTGTTAAACTGATCTGGTAAAATAAGCATTGTAAATGCGATCTACTAGTGTTTTAGTAAATACGAGTACAAGAGTAAGGAAGGATTTCTGGAAGTGAAACTTTCGTGAAATAAAAAACATACGAAAAGGTACAGTGAAAAAAGAAACTAAAAAAATTCCAGATACCTTTTTGACCACAAAGTGATGGACAGAACGATACGAAACAAATATTAATTAATGGAGATGTGTGAATTTAGGATAAGTAACATATAATTATGTCCACACATGCGAAGGGTTTGAAGTTAATCCTTGTTCTTAATTATCCTTTACCCCTGCATGCTATTTCTTTATACAAGCCCCAATGCTGTTCGTGCTCTTATAATTCTTTGAAGGATCAGCGTAGCAGAGCATTAAAAGTTGGAAAGAAGAAAATTCAATTACGCTTGTACAGGATTTTACTTTTAATATAAATTATGTAGCAATTTCTGCGTAATTATGGAAAAGCCTATAATTGCGGAAATCATTAACTTTGTATTTATTAAAAAAATATATAATTAAAAAAGGACACGGTTTTATTAAATGAGACATAATCTCTTTTTAAAGTTAAATTGTGAAAAGTTCCTTTTTTCTTTAGTTACTAAAATTAAACATGAAGTTCTAGTTCATAATTTACAAATTTTAACTCTGAAACAACTTCCGAGAAAAACTAAAATACACTCTTATTTGGAAGTTTTAGAAGTTTTATGGTTAGGGGTTTGTACATCGCTTCGTTTGATGTGGTTACTATGAAAATTATGCTGCTCAAATAACGCAATTTGCTTTTAACGTTCATTATATGTAAATAGAGTAAATGTACTTTTATGATGTATAAACGCTTAAAAGCAATAAGTATGTTGCCTCGCCAAAGAGCGCAAGTTTACACATCGCATTATTATTTATGGCTCACTCGCAATAACGATAGATCGTCTTCTGAAGAAGAGGCGTCGTTCATCCTTTTTAGACGAACAACCCTTTAATACAATTCATTTTAATACGCGCGCAGTCGCTTAAAGTTATCATTTGTTTTATTAATTATCAGCATCAATTCAGAGAACGCTGAAAGACAAATGTTAGTGACGCGTCTCAAGCCCTAATTAATTAAAACTATGCTTCATCAAATTAGCATTTGCATTTTATGAACTAACATTAGAATCGGTTGATTTATTCCGTTGTTGATAACTTTCGTTTGTTTAATTACGAAAAACTTGATTCATATTATATTAAAATCAAAACTTGAAATTCAAGTCACAAATACAACAAAACGGAATCCGCTGGTTGTCTAATTTAATAGTACTGATTGAAATGCAAATCATTATTCCAATCCTTGCAATACAATCCCTAGTTATGTACCCTTACACAACATCGCTGTTTACTTAAACTTTCGGTAATTAGTAAGTTTTTGACCAGATTGTATACGCTTCCCACGTGTGCGTAAACTTCACTCGCTTTGAATTTTGGAGAAACAACGGACAGGTTTACTGTAAACATTTCAAGGCGATTTTCTTATCTTCATCACATTATACCGCACTTGCTATTTTCACTATAATTATTATCTACTGACTGCCATTTTGTACCTACCGGAAATTTACGGTCAACGGCCAATGCAAAGTAAGCGATACGGTAGACACCACCAGTGTAAGCCATACAGTGTTTTCTTACACAAATTACTATCGCACGTATTTACGAGTATTTGCAAACGCAAGAAAACACCAACATTCCCAAGCATCACCAATTAGTTTCATAAACGTTTAATTTTTGTTTATACCAGGAATATCATTTTAGTTATCATCTACTTCTCATAAACGATAAACTGTCCGCGAGATCAACGTTAAAATACTTTAAGTATAAACGTATATGAAACACGTTGAATAATTTTCAATAGAATAAGGTTATTTTTAGTTTCAAATAAACGTGTTTTGAATTTCGATAGATAAGTGGAATACACATATATTGGTTTTGATAATATACATATGTATACCTACCATAATATAGACAAAAATGTAGAAAAAAAGGAAATAGATTTATTATATTTTTGTTGATAAATAATAATGTATCATTTATGTCATTGGATTTTTAGAATTTTGAAACCGGTGGCTGGCTTGTTTTAACCAATCCTGACAAGCTTGTCCAATTGCTTTGTCGGTAATCTCTCCAACTATCGACCTATCCGCTCCTCCTGTTTGAAACGATATATTCGTCGCCTCTGTAATAAACGAATGACAAATTACATACCTATATGTCTACTATTCAAATCAAACATGCAATAGAGTAATCGAAAAGAATTTCAATTCAATATGTGTTACTACAGGACCCCCTTATTATATATTTAAAAAACCCGAAGTCTTTAGGTGGCCCAGGGGCCGAGATCTCGATGGAATAGACAGACAGATAGACGACGGGAAATCAAGCACAGAAGCGTTACCTCAAATTCGTTGTGTTACGCTAAATATATTTTACGGAGGAACCGGTATTTAATTACTTCACTCTTAGATATAATTGAGGCTACACTGACAAAAATTATGTGAATACGAAGCTTCGGCCGCCACCAGAAGGTAAAATCCCTTGCTTCTGCAAAAGGACGGCGGGATGGTGTCACGGGACGGTTACGGATGCCACAGCTGGTTCAGTCGCAGATAACGGTCTCTTCAGGGCTCCAAAAAGGTACGGTAAATACTGACGGAAAACCTACAGAATTACGGACGAACAACAAATTCCCAGAGCGGAGAGTAATCTATATAAGGAAGAGACAGAGGAACACACAAACCCCCTCAATTAATTCTAACGGTTGGTTTAAAATAATCACTCACCTTGGAAAAAATTAAAAGAATGCATGATGCGTTTTAGAGCGCGTACCTATTTTATTAATTCGATCATGTATTAAGGGAATGTTAGACTTTCCAGAAATGGCATCAAACTCTCATGATAACGTTAACATTCAAAACTTCTTTAATTAATTGTGCGGCCTGCTGGTGTTCTAAAAATCTGCAATTGGTATCGAAATTCAATGACGCAAAGTAGAAGAAAAGTATGGCGTGTATTCTCTTTGCAAGTCTGATCGAATGGTTTAGTACAGACAAGAAAAAAAAGATCACGGAATCATTTGCACGACCTCTAGCAGCGTAAATAAAGAACTATTATAAATCAAACCTGTAATACTGAACTAACTACATCTAAAGTAAAAGGGTTTAACAAAGAAAATACGTAGGTGACGCAAAAAGACTAAATATAAATTTTGAATTCAAATAAAACGTCACACTCTCTACCCTAATCGCTAAAATGTTAAATGCGGAAGGAGTGTATTGTGGGTTCAATGTGTCTGCTTCTTCCTGAACGCAAAATAACTCACAAAGTGTTCATTGTAGTCCCTGTTCACAATAAATTCAGTATAAAGTTTCAGTTTTAACTAAGAAAAATGTGCCGGTTTAGGGGTAAGGGTACTCCTACCTGCTTACCCTTGGGAAAGGTAGAATAAGTTTAACGTTAAAGCGAACAGACGCATTAATCTGGTTATCCTGGCCAATAAAGGTATTGGTTAATATGCTAGTTTCTTGTTCTTATCCAAACAGTCCTTAAAGTGATCATGGTTCAGACTAATACAGGGCGTTTAATAATTTTGGTCTGGTCTGTATACTCGTATATCCTTAAAGTCGCATTTACTTTTAAACAATCTTTATTTCGGAGAGCAGTGGAAACATCGCCGGTGTCATTACGATACTCAAAAGAGGGAGATCGATGAGAAGATTCTTTAAATACACGGATCTCCCTTAAGATTTGGAAAAATTGGGCTCAAGTTAACACTACTATTTTTTTGTGATATTGATTCTGCATCATAACGAAATTAGTATTCGGTACAATTACAGTATGATAGTTGTAACCGACCTGACTAATTTAGACAAAAGAGTGTTTCCGCCCGGGATCGAACCGGGGACCTTCCGCGTGTTAGGCGGATGTGATAACCACTACACCACGGAAACGTTATGATAAATTGATGATAACCGTGAAAGCTGAAGGTCAATATGGCTGTACATGATCCTGCCCTATATCATTTTGAGTATGTATGTGGAAAATTTTGACCAAGATAATCATGATTTCAATGGATGAAGCATTGACCACGCTTTCTAAAAATGGCGACACCCCGCTTACTAGCCATGGTTTAAGTGGGTGGGTTAAAGAAAAGGATGCACACTGTGCAGAAAGTATGGCAGTGGAATAAACACAGCAATGGTACGTGGAAAAGAGTTCCTATAACAAAGCCATAAATGATCCAAATACTCGCTGCAGGACTGAACCATAATTTCCAATCCCTAATCTTGCTTGGGCGAGCTAGAGCATCAGACCTCTGCTCTGTATGCGCCAGTGGATTTCACATTCGGATGGCAGTTAACGAGTATAGTTAACAGCAATAACAGCTCTGACAATCCTACTGCCATTGGAAGTTTTGCTAATCAGTTACCGTTTTACTGCTTCAGCGTTTTAAAATTTTACTACCTATGCGGCCATTTTGGTATCGATGTGACATAAAGTTCTGCGATCAACTGCAGGTAGACATTGGCAACATTGTGATTTGTAACGCTTGCATGGGAATTGTACTATATCATTGAATAAGTGGACTATATATAGTGGTATACAGTTTCAGACCTTATATAAACCTCTCGCCAGGAAAGATTGCCGGTCACAGAACACTTGATCCCGGTCTACAATCTATGTTTTTCTAAAGATGTGATCGACTTCCGGGATAGTATCGTGTCAATGTTGAACAAAAAGACTTTTCGTTCAACAATGGCACGATCTTATTCCGGAAGTCGCTCGCATTTTATGAAAAACATAGATTGTAGATCGACACAAGGTGTGCTGTGACCGGCAATTTTTCCTGGTGAGAGTTATACATATTAGAATAGTTGCTCGAAAACAATAATAAAAAGGGTTGTTTCCGCCCGGGATCGAACCGGGGACCTTCCGCGTGTTAGGCGGATGTGATAACCACTACACCACGGAAACTTGTTGGCTAAGCCGTTTCGACTACTAGTGCAGCGGAGAGAGCCGCGAAATCGTTCAAAAAATTTTTTCGGAGTAGAAAGAATTGGGACCCACACCATTTTGTTCAGAAATGTTTGAACCTTCAGAATCTCGCTTTACGACATTTTCCCGTGGTCCTGACAAAAGTTATAGGCCGCTAAAGTTGAACTTTACTCATTTTCGCGCGCGCGACTAGACCACCGAAAGTATTTATTTTCTCAGCAACTAAGCGATATACATCAATAATTCCTTTTGTAAAATGAAAGTACATTTATAGCAGAATCTAAAGCATTCATATTTACCTACCTTGTTATGCACAGTTTTTAGAAAAATGACCGTCAACTTCCAAAATTCGTGTAGCAGATGAAAAGTGCGCACTTTGAACTCTCATAACTTTTTATTTCACGATATCGATTTCCAATATTTATAGCTCATTCGATGCTCCAAAGCATTGTGATTATTTTATTTTCTATAACATTACCGTGAATTTTTCATAATAAAAAAGTTACGGTCATTTAAGTAAAAACCTACCGACCTCGCCGAGTCGGTAATCGCGAGTGAGACGGAGAGGGAAGGATAGTCAGCAGCGTTCGCTAAACAAGGAGCGATGCGTAAGAGATTTTACTTTACTAAGAAATTTCTCTCCGAATACCAAAACTAGCTATTTAGGCCGTTTAGTTTACAAATGCATTCCGCCGAGTTGCATTGTAAAATCTCAAACAATTCATTAACTCCATGTATCTCAGTTCTTTGGTGAAATATATAGGTACAAATACTACCTTTCCCTGTAAATTTTGGGGGTTACTCCACATTAGGTATCTCTTGTGCTGTGCTGTATATTGCAAGATCAGCAGTGACAACGGTATGATTTTGTCCCAAAGATTCAGGCTTGTTTTTTGATTTCACTAGACGATGGTTAGGATGGTATTGTAGCTCGCTGGTGGAGAATTCAAAAACGGCATAGGTATATTATATTGAATGGTAGATACCGGAACTTACTTAGGAGGATTATCAGCAGGTACTTAGGCTGTTAAAGTCAGTTATCTGGTCGTTATCTAGTGATAGGTAAACGAGGAATTTGGATTTCTTCTGCCGATGTATCTCGCTTTTGAAAAAGGACTGTGCGTTGAATTTTTTTCGTCTGTTTCCACAGAATATGGCCTACTTATTCTTATTCTGTGACTGTTTCCTCATTGATGTCGAAGTTGCTCGCTGTGATAAAATTATCATTTTTTATTTGACAAATTTTTGTGAAATGTAGGTAGACACCCTTAGCAGAACATGTAATATTGACGTTTACTGTACTTGTTATGCCACTGTCGGAGAACATTTTCTGACCCGAAAGACCAATTTGCAAATGAGTGTAACTTTTGTTTGAAAAATGACCTTAAAAAAAACTGTTCAATAATTTTGTTCCGTAAGTATGTACCTAGACAACAAACTTCGTGGAATTTTGTCAATTTTCGTTGTCCGGCCAAGAATTGCAGTGGAATTATTTTTTTCGAATTTTCAAAAACTAATTTCAGATTCAAAAACCACCAGATACCAAATTTCGTCGAAATCAACATTTTTTCGCACCCCTATTGAGGGGTGTGCCCTTTTGCGGTAGGAATTTTGAAAAATTATTTGCAAAACCGAAAAGGGCATACAGCAAAACCTATTCAAAGACTTACCACCAGTCTCTGTAACTGTTGCTGAGAAAAAAAGAAACTTTACCACTTTTTTGAGGGTGGCTCCTAAACGAATACATGGATTTTTTTTTTTGGTGTTTGGATCCATCGTTCCTCGAAATGGGGGTTGAAATATATTGTGTGATCAAAACTCTCTAAACCTTCCCCATATAGTTTTTATTCGTTGAAGTTTTTAAAAATAAAAGCGACTACAGTTTCGGCGTACTGCCATCATCAGGCGATGTGAAATTTAACAGGAAAACGGTAAGTTACAAACGTTGAAGACGAGGTTGAAGACGAATAAGACGAACATGTTGTTTTTTAATTATTAACTGGCCGAAGCCAAGTGAAAAAACCTGAAGGGTGGTTAAACCGGAAAGGTTGTCCTAAGTTTCAAAACGAATTGTTATCAAGCCTTGTTAAGACAACCAACCGGAGGGTTGAATTATTACATTAAAAGTTGAAAGTTGAATTTAACACATTTCAAAAGAACCGGGGGGAAAAAATAAACTTATAAAAGTTTTGAAACTATTGAGATGACTACATATTTAAATTATTTAAGTTAAGTTTAAATTCGAGATCATGCAGACGGCATGTCTAGAAATGATTGACCACCAGGTTTACCTATCACTAGATAACGACCAGAATACTGACTTTAACAGCATAAGTACCTGCTGATAATCCTCCTAAGTAAGTTCCGGTATCTACCATTCAATATAATATACCTATGCCGTTTTTGAATTCTCCACCAGCGAGCTACAATACCATCCTAACCATCGTCTAGTGAAATCAAAAAACAAGCCTGAATCTTTGGGACAAAATCATACCGTTGTTACTGCTGATCTTGCAATATACAGCACAGCACAAGAGATACCTAATGTGGAGTAACCCCCAAAATTTACAGGGAAAGGTACCTATTTGTACCTATATATTTCACCAAAGAACTGAGATACATGGAGTTAATGAATTGTTTGAGATTTTACAATGCAACTCGGCGGAATGCATTTGTAAACGGCCTAAATAGCTAGTTTTGGTATTCGGAGAGAAATTTCTTAGTAAAGTAAAATCTCTTACGCATCGCTCCTTGTTTAGCGAACGCTGCTGACTATCCTTCCCTCTCCGTCTCACTCGCGATTACCGACTCGGCGAGGTCGGTAGGTTTTTACTTAAATGACCGTAACTTTTTTATTATGAAAAATTCACGGTAATGTTATAGAAAATAAAATAATCACAATGCTTTGGAGCATCGAATGAGCTATAAATATTGGAAATCGATATCGTGAAATAAAAAGTTATGAGAGTTCAAAGTGCGCACCTTTTCATCTGCTACACGAATTTTGGAAGTTGACGGTCATTTTTCTAAAAACTGTGCATAACAAGGTAGGTAAATATGAATGCTTTAGATTCTGCTATAAATGTACTTTCATTTTACAAAAGGAATGATTGATGTATATCGCTTAGTTGCTGAGAAAATAAATACTTTCGGTGGTCTAGTCGCGCGCGCGAAAATGAGTAAATTTCAACTTTAGCGGCCTATAACTTTTGTCAGGACCACGGGAAAATGTCGTAAAGCGAGATTCTGAAGGTTCAAACATTTCTGAACAAAATGGTGTGGGTCCCAATTCTTTCTACTCCGAAAAAAAAAACTACCTCAAATAAGCGAGTTAGCGCCGGCTCTCCGCTGCACTATACATCTTATTTGTAATAACTGCTTGCCCAATTAGTGAAATTAACTACTCTGCAACAAAAATCGTGTTTCCGCCCGGGTTCGAACCGGGGACCTTTCGCGTGTGAAGCGAACGTGATAACCGCTACACTACGGAAACATGATATCTGTCCCATCAACGGGCGTTGAATCTTTAATGGCCCCGGGATTCCAAGGAAAACTTTTTGGGGAACGCTGGACTAGATAATTATAGTTTGCACTAAACGGTGACGTTCTGGGGAAGGCTGGGGAAATCATAAACAAAACACCGGGTGGGATAAACCTTTTATATTGGTGTGTAACACACCTGCTTGCCCAGTATAATCCACAATCAATACAAAAATGCTGAAATGTCACGCAGAATTTCAGGACTTAAAACAACTGGTCACAATAACTAGATTTAAAAACAAAATTTAATTGCTTTTTTCACAATCACTTTTTGAACATTTTATAACTTCAAATGTCTCCTCTCTTAAGTAACTTTGTATAGCACAAAAGATGCGTATCAATTTCAGACTTGTTGAGCCTCAACATTTCCCTAAAGAGAGCGTTTTCCCTTTCTATGATCATACAACGTAGCACAAAAATTGTTTCCGCCCGGGATCGAACCGGGGACCTTCCGCGTGTTAGGCGGATGTGATAACCACTACACCACGGAAACGTTGTTAAAAAATATTTGTTAATCATGGTTCGCAAAATTGTCACTTTATTACGGATCGAAAAACCGAAGCGAAGCTTCGGTTTTTCGATCCTTAAATAAGGAACTCAACCGTTTACTCAATTTTCATTTTTAATTTCTTTTAAAATGCACCGATTTTGATGAAAATTTTATCGTACCTTTTTGAAGCGATTTCGGATCGATTCTGAGAAATCTGTAGACGAAAAATGTCCCGGAGCGGCTGTGGAGCATCGTCGTCGAGGTGCGCCGGCGCGGATAAAAATTTGCCGTGTCCATACGGTTCGAGTTAGGGAGTCGAGACGCCGGTTCGGGGAGTTTAGATAGTCGGCGCGACTTTCGGTGGGGTTAAGAAAATTCCCGCGGCACCCGTCGGGGTAGCTGCCATAAGAAGCGAAAAAATTGAAAATTTTAGAAAAAAATTCGTAACTCGAAAACTAAGTCAAAGATCCTATAGGGGTTTTTTGAGGTCTTGGCCGACGTCGAGGAGCGTATTTGTGCCGGGGTGCGATTCAATTCTATGGTCCCGTTTGGGAACCGCGCGACCCGGAGGGCCTCTCTCGAAAAGGTGGTTTTCCGCATTTTCCAACTTTGACGCCTTCTACAGGCCGAACCGTTAGAGTTAGAGCAAAACGTACAATTGCGCGATTGTAGATCTCGACGAGATCTACGAGACGAGGGGTCGCGGGTCGCCCTACCACCCCCCGGAGGGGGGTGAGAGGTGAAAAACCGGAGATTTTGAATAGCGCGTTCCGGCGAAGAGATACGGCGTCGGAATCGGCTTCGATACCTGCGGGCAAGTTTTCTCTTTCTTTTTCCGTTTATCGCGAGGAGGTAACTAGGACGACGGCGCCGTGGTAAATTTTCTCCCGAAGGTCTGCAAAAGTCACGTGACCGCTTCGTTTTGTTTTTCACCAACATTAAGCGCCGAAGATTGCCGAACGCGCGCTAACCGCTTTTTAATTAATTGCGAGCTTAATTTAGGACGGAGAATTTCGGTAGAGGTCCCAAAAATTCGAGAAAACTACGAGGAACGTGTTAACATCGGTTTCGGGACGGTGCGTGATCGATTTGTGTTCGTATTTAAGTGATAAAGTTTACGTGTCGGTTAACTGTCAAACGGATTCCGTCAAGTTTTAAAAGTGCTCATAAAAGGAATTTAACCCATTAAAATCGTCGGTAAGTGTTCGAAATTGACTGTTATAAAGTTTAAAAGTGCTTCGAATAAGTGTGGAGTAAATAAAGTGCGTTTAAATAATTTGCTAATTTACGTATTCTCGACATACTTATAATGGTTTAAAAGACGTGCTAGTGAAAGTCACGGTGGCTTAACGGTTAGCACGTAGGACTTTGGATTGGCGTCCGCGTGTTCGAACCTGAGCGCGCTCGCTTTTTTTTTCTTTAATGTCACAAATTTTTTGTATTAATTATTTTAATTAAAAGGGCCGAGAATAGTTATAATGTTACAATGGAAAAGTTATTGCGGAAGACTTAAAGTATACGTGACCGCTTGCGTTTTGGGTATATTTTGAAATTGGAAGTCATCCGAAGGCTTTTTAAATTAAGGGTGACATAGACGCGTGAGTTTTTTGGTTATAATTTTTTTAAGAGACTTTCCAGACGGGGACGTTCAATGGGAAATATTTAGCTCGAATTATTAGCTATCAGATGCACCTTTCCCCGTCCAAATCGATTGAAAAATAAAGGTTCTGGAAATTTTTTTGTAAAAAAAACGATTATGTCTCGTGTTTGCCAAGTTTGCCTTCGTAGGTATGTACTTACAATGGGAAAAATTTGGCAGAATTAGTTCTCTATTGGAGGCGATCGATCGGAAGGCGATCGGGATTCGATATACGATAATGGGGAAATCGCAATTATTATTATAATTGCTATACCTGCGGACGAAATTTTTTTAAAATTACCAAAACTGAGAAATTGTCTTTGTAGAACAGTGAACAGGGCGAGGCGAAGCCGAGCTATGGACCGTTACAAATCAGAGCGAGGCGAGGCGGCAAAGCCGCCGGAGCCGAGCATATTTCTCATCAAACCCAAAAAGTGATAACAAAATTAAAAAATCTTATGTGCAGATTTGGATTGAACAAGTTGACAAGAAATTTTCAAAAAAAGGCACTTTATATAATTGATGTTTTCAAAAAACAAAAATCTTTACAAATTAAAAAAAAAAGTCAATTCAGTCTGCTCAATATCATTTTCTTACATTACCAAAACTGAAACTGAAAAATTGTCTTTATGGAACAGTGAACGGTGCGAGGCGAAGCCGAGCGTATGTCTCATCAAAACCAAAAAATGATAACGAAATTTAAATCTTATGTGCAATTATGTGCAGATCTGGATTCAACAAATTGAATAGGCATTTAAAAAAGGTGATGTTTCCATAAACAAAAATATTCCTCACAAATTCAAAAAAATTATCAAATCAGTCTGCTTAGTATCATGTTCTTACCAAACTGAAACTAAGAAATTGCCTTTGTTGAACAGTGAACAGTGCGAGGCTGTTATATATATTTTTTGTATAATTATACTTTTTAAAAATACAAATTCAAATAAAAACTAAAAATGAAGCTAAACCGAATGTGATAACAAGCAGCGTTGGACATTAGGTTATTTGTAGGTTTAAGAATTTTTTTTAACTTTTTTTGAACTAAAAATTCAAACAAAAATTCTTAATAACCCTTTCCCCAACCAAGTAAAATAACCAAAGACTTTCGATTCTTAACACACGCGCCTCGTATACCAATGTAGAGCGAGCCGAAGGCGAGTTCGGCATAACTCTGGCGCTCCCTTAGACTCGTCTCTCTACGTCCACGGTGGCAAACGACATTTACCAATGGCCAATCACACATTACACTTTTTTTCACATCAATGCCGAGCGAGCCGAAGGCGAGTTCGGCATCACTTTGGCCCTCCCTTGGCTTGAGACATTAGGTTATTTGTAGATTTAAGAAATTTGTTTAAATTTTTTTAAAGTACAAATTCAAACAAAAATTATAAATGAAGCTAAATCGAATGTGACACCAAGCAGCGGTGGACATTAGGTTATTTGTAGATTTTCAAAAATTTTTTTAACTTTTTTCGAAATACAAATTCAAACAAAAATTCTTTTTAACTGTTTCCCCAACCAAGTAAAATAACCAAAGACTTTCGATTCTTAACACACGCGTCTTGTATACCAATGCCGAGCGAGCCGAAGGCGAGTTCGGCATAACTCTGGCCCTCCCTTAGACTCGTCTCTCTACGTCCACAGTGGCAAACGACATTTACCAATGCCCAATAACACATTACACTTTTTTTCACACCAATTCCGGAGCCGAACGGATATCTCCTCAAAACCAATAAGTATTACCATTTGTGTTTTATGTGCATTTATGTTAGGAACTGGAGTCAACAAATCGAAATTTTCAAAAAACTTTGCATAGCGATGTTTCCAAAAAACAAAAATATTCCTCATAAATTCAAAAAAAAAATGTCCAATCAGTTTGATCAATATCATTTTCTTACCACACCTACACTGAAACTGAGAATTGTCTTTGTAGAACAGTGAACAGTGCGAGGCGAAGCCGAGCTATGGACCGTTACAAATCAGAGCGAGGCGAGGCGGCCGGAGCCGAGCGTATTTGTCATCAAACCCAAAAAATGATAATAAAAATTAAAAAATCTTATGTGCAAATTTGGATTGAACAAGCTGAATAGAAATTTTCAAAAAAGGCATTTAATATAGGTGATGTTTCTAAAAAACAAAAATATTCTTCACAAATTCAAAAAAATTGTCAATTCAGTCTGCTCAATATTATGTTCTTACATTACCAAAACTGAAACTAAGAAATTGTCTTTGTGGAACAGTGATCAGTGTGAGGCGAAGCCGAGCTATGGACCGTGACAAATCAGAGCGAGGCGAAATTTTTTTTGAATATTTGTAAATACGATCGGTACGTTGCGGTGAAGAAAATACGCGAAAATTAAGGAAATCTCGCGAGGGGTATTTCTCCCCCGCGAAACACCCGTTTTTGTGATTTCACGCTCCGGAAGTGAAACGGTAAGCGCTTCTTGGACGCCGTCTTACGGTGGATAGCAAGAATGAGTGCGTGCAATCGCGTATGTCTTATACCAAAAAGTGCTATCAAAATTTAAAAATCTTATGTGCAATCATGTGCACATCTGAATTTGTTAAATTCAACAACAGGTCGGAATAAAAAGAAAGTCACTTTGTATTGACGACGCTTCCAAAAAAAAATATTCTTCACAAATTAAAAAAAAATATAATTTTCTTACATTACCAAAACTGAAACTGAGAAATTTTCTGTGTAGAACAGTGCGAGGCGTAGCCGAGCTATGGACCGTCACGAATCAGAGCGAGGCGAGGCGGCAAAGCCGACAGAGCCGAGCGTATTTCTCATCAAACCCTATAAGTGATAACAAAATTAAAAAATCTTTTTTGTAGATTTGGAGTGAACAAGTTGAATAGAAATTTAAAAAAAAAGGCACTTTATATAGGTGATGTGTCCAAAAAAATTGTCAATTCAGTCTGCTCAATATCAGTCTCTTACATTACGAAAACTGAAACTGAAAAATTGTCTTTGTGGAACAGTGAACAGCGCGAGGCGAAGCCGAGCTATGGACCGTTACAAATCAGGGCGTATGTCTCATCAAAACCAAAAATTGACAACAACATTTAAAATCTGTGCAGATCTGGATTCAACAAGTTGAATAGAAATTTTCAAAAAAATCACTTCGTTTAGGTGATGTTTTCATGAATAATATTCCTCACAAATTCAAAAAAAATATCAATTCAGTCTGCTTAATAGCATTTTCTTACCACACCAAAACTGAAACTGAGAAATTATCTTTGTTGAACAGAAAACAGTGCGAGGCGAAGCCGAGCTAAGGAGCGTTACGAAGCAGAGTGAGGCGAGGCGGCGAAGCCGCCGGAGCCGAGCGGATGTATCCTCAAAACCAAAAAGTGTTATCGAAACTAAAAAATCTTATGTACAATTATGTGCAGATTTGTATTCAACAGGTTGAGTAGAAAAATCACTTTGTATAGGTGTTCTTACCACGCCAAAACTGAAACTGAGAAATTGTCGTTGTTGAACACTGAACAGTGCGAGGCTTTTTTATACCTACATATTTTATATATATTTCTTTAAAATACAAATTTTAAAAAAACTGAAAATGAAGAGTGTGGCACCAAACAGCTTGGGACGTTAGGTTATTTGTAGATTTTTAACTTTTTTGAAAGACAAATTCAAACAAAAATTATAAATGAAGCTAAATCGAATGTGAGGAAGCAGCGGTGCTTATTAGGTTATTTGTAGAATGAAGAATTTTTTTTAACTTTTTTGAAAGACAAATTCAAACAATAATTATAAATGAAGCAAAACAAAATGTGACACCAAGCAGCTTTGCACATTTTTTTTTAAACTTTTTCCGAAATAAAAATTCTTAATAACCCTTCCCCAATTAAGTAAAATAACCGAAGACTTTCGATTCTTAACACTCGCGTCTCGTATGCCAATACCGAGCGAGGCGAGTTCGGCATCATTTTGGCCCTCCCTTAGCTTGGGGCATTAGGTTATTTGTAGATTTAAGAATTTTTTTTTAACTTTTTTCAAAATTCTCGACTCGGCATAACTCGAGCTCGCCCTTCTCGCGACGAAAACGGCTCGCATTTTTCCTCCATCAATGCCGAACGAGCCGAAGGCGAGTTGGGCATAGCGAGGGCTCTCCCGTAGACCCGCCTCTCTCCGTTCGCGGCGGCAAACGACGCTTACTTACGGCCCTACACGCGCCCACCTTTCCCGTCATTCATCTAAACCTAATAAAAAAAACGGAGATCCTTGCGAAAATGTAGTTCTATAACAAAATACTGATTCGCTGATATTAGTTTCGGCCCGATATACTTTATCTACAGGTTAAATCGAAATTTAAAAAAAAGTTTCTTTGTATAGGTTATGTTTCAATAAACCAAAATATTCCTCAAAAATTAAAGAAAAGGTCTATTCAGTCTGCTCAATAGCATTTTCTTACCGCACCAACATTGAAACTGAGAAATTGTCTTTGTTGAACAGTGAACAATGCGAGGCGAAGCCGAGCTATACACCGGTACGAATTATAGTGAGGCGAGGCGGCAAAGCCGCCGGAGCCGAGCGAATGTCTCCTCAAAACCAAAAGGTGTTATCAAAATTTAAAAATCTTATGTACTTTATGTGCAGATCTGGAATTAACAAGTTGAATCGAAAGTTAAAATGACTTTGTATAGGTGATGTATCCAAAAAACAAAAACCTTCTTCACAAATTCAAAAAAATTGTCAATGGCCCCGCCAAAAGTCGTATAGCGCATGCGCAATGATGTGGGGTAATTTCATCGAAATCTTTATGGTAGGTTCATCTAATAAAATTGTGCAAAAAATCGTATTGCGCCGATCATGAATTACACTTGCAAAAATTAGTACACAAACGTATAATATCCCATTTTCGGCGATATTTGTGCAAAATAGTATATTCTAGCGCAGTCTTAAAATGCGAAGCATTTTTACCAACCTATGTAATGAGATTGACTATTGACATATCGATGCTTTTTTGAACCTAATCAAATTTCTACTATTTTTTCTAACTATATTCTCACAACCATTAAACAAAAAAAAATAAGAAAAAAAATAAAATAAAAAAATAAAAAATAAAAAAATTTTTTTTAAAATTTACAAACGGTAAACCACATAAAGAAACAAAAATATAAAATTAAAATAAAAAAAAATAAAAAATAAAAAAAAATTTTAAAAAAAATTCTATACGGTAAACCACATAAAACGGCGTACGTTAATTAAACGGCGCCGATAGGTCCGTAAGGACCTATCTAGTTCCCCTCCGGGATCGAAAAGCCGAAGCGAAGCTTCGGCTTTTCGATCCTTAAATAGTAAAGTCAGGCAAGTTCTCAATTTTCATTTTTAATTTCTTTTAAAATGATTCGATTTTGATGAAAATTTTATCGGACCTTTTTGAGACGATTTCGGATCGATTCCGAGAATTTCGCTACTGGGAAATTCTCCCGAGCGGCTGGGGAGCGTCGTCGTCGAGGTGCGCGGTTGCGGAAAAAAATTTGCCGAAGCTATACGGTTCGGGTTAGGAAGTCGAGGCGCCGGTTCGGGGAGTTTAGATAGTCGGCGCGACTTTTGGTAAGGTTAAGAAAATTCCTCTCGCGACCTACGGGGTAGCTGCCGTAAGAAGCGAAAAAATCGAAAATTTTAGAAAAAAATTCGTAACTCGAAAACGTTACCGAAATTCCCCGTGCGGTTTTCGGGAGATCGAGGGGGACGCGAAGGAGCGTAATCGTGCCGCGGTAGCGTTCCGGGGAAAATTCGAATTTGGAAACGGCGCGACCCGGAGGGTCGCTCTCGAAAAGGTGGTTTTTCGCATTTTCGCACTTTGACGCCTTCCACGGGCCGAACCGTTAGAGTTAGAGCAAAACGTACAATTGCGCGATTGTAGATCTCGACGAGATCTACGAGACGAGGGGTCGCGGGTCGCCCTACCACCCCCCGGAGGGGGGTGAGAGGTGAAAAACCGGAGTTTTTGAATAGCGCGTTCCGGCGAAGAGATACGGGCTCGCAATCGGCTTCGATACCTGCGGGCAAGTTTTCTCTTTCTTTTTCCGTTTACCTCGAGGAGGTAACTCGGACGACGGCGCCGTGGTAAATTTTCTCCCGAAGGTCTGCAAAAGTCACGTGACCGCTTCGTTTTGTTTTTCGCCTACATTAAGCGCCGAAGATTGCCGAACGCGCGCTAACTGCTTTTTAATTAATTGCGAGCTTAATTTTGGACGGAGAATTTCGGTAGAGGTCTCAAAAATTCGAGAAAACTACGAGGAATGTGTTAACATCGGTTTCGGAACGGTGCGTGATCGATTTGTGTTCGAAATTAAGTGATAAAGTTTACGTGTCGGTTAACTGTCAAACGGATTCCGTCAAGTTTTAAAAGTGTTTTTTAAAGGAAATTAACGTATTAAAATGATCGGTAAGTGTTTGAAATTGATTATTATAAAGTTTAAAAGTGCTTCGAATAAGTGTGGAATAAATAAAGTGCGTTTAAATAATTTGCTAATTTACGTAATCTCGTCGTACTTATAGTGGTTTAAAAGAAGTGATAACGTAAGTCCCGGTAGCTTAGCGGTAAGCAGTTAGGACTTTGAATTTGAAGATCGCGCGTTCGAACCCGAGCGCGCGCGCGGTTTTTTTTTCTTTTTTTGACAAATTTTTTGTATTAATTATAATTATAATGTTACAATGGGAAAGTTACTGCTGAAGATTTAATTTATATGTAGCGAATTGCATTTTGGGCATATCTTGAAATTTGAAGCCGCTAGAGAAGTTTTTAAGTTAAGGCTGTCGTATAGACGCGTAAGTTTTTCGGTTATAATTTTTTTAACAGACTTGCCAGACGGGTACGTTCAATGGGAAATATTTAGCTCGAATTATTAGCTATCATATGCACCACTCCCCGTCCGAATCGATCGAAAAATAAAGGCTCTGGAAATTTTTTTGTAAAAAAACGTTTATATCACGTGTTTGCCAAGTTTATTTTATAATTTTTGAACGTTGCTTTGTAGGTCTGTACTTACAATGGGAAAAAGTTAGCCTATTTACTTCTCTATTGGAGACGCCCGATCGGAAGGGGCTCGGGATTGGAACTAATCCCTTGACGAGGGGTTGTTTTGATATACGATAATGGGGAAATCGCAATTATTATTATAATTGTTATACCTGGGGACGAAATTTTTTGAAAATTTGTAAATACGATCGGTACGTTGCGGTGAAGAAGATACGCGAAAATGAAGGAAATCCCGCGAGGGGTTTTCTCCCACGCGGAACTCCCGTATTTGTGATTTCACGCTCCGGAGGTTAAACTGTAAGCACTTCGAGGATGCCGACACTACTTAGGGGGGATAGCAAGAATGTGTGGTAAGAGTTGTAAAAATTCAAGAAAAACACTTATTCGAACCTGGAGGCGAAGTTACTCGACGTTGGTACTTCCGAAATTCGTAACCGTTAGGGGTTAGGGGTGCGCGAATTTTTTCGTCGGTACGGCGCGACCCCCCGCAGGGGTATGAGTAAGACGCGAGGTGCACTAGGCAGATCGTTTTTAGGTAAAATTGCAAGTTTTAAAGAATTCGTATAGGGCAAAGGAAAGAGACGAAAAACCCAAAAATTCTTCACGAATTAAAAAAAAAATTGTCAATTCAGTCTGCTCAATATAATTTTCTTACATTACGAAAACTTAAACTGAGAAATTGTCTTTGTAGAACAGTGAACTGTGCGAGGCGAAGCCGAGCTATGGACCGTATGGAACCGAGCGTATTTGTCATCAAAACCAAAAAGTGATATATTTAAAATCTTATATGCACGCGCCTCGTATACCAATGCCGAGCGAGCCGAAAACGAGTTCGGCATAACTCTGGTCTTCTATCTAACCTAACCTAATGGCAATCTGACCTAATTGTGGGGGGAGGGGGGGGGCGAGGAGAGGGGGGTTGATTATTTGCGCAAAACTACCTTCGATTGCCCGTTGTTAAAAAAATATACGCGATTTTTTACAAATATCGACGTTCGAGTGCCCAAAAAAGTCACTCGGGGACCGCGTATCCTCGCGAAACTTTACCGCTCACCTAATCTCGTAGTGTAAAGTCGATTTTGGTCAAAAACAAAAATAATTCATTTTTCGTCAAATTTTTTTCGAAAATCGCCGTTTTCATATCGATTTCGATTTAACGCACTTGCGATCGTATCGTAGGGACCGCGGGGCAAATTTATAGAAGGTCGCCTCCAAAGTGATCGTTTAGTATCGAAAAGTCCCCGGAATTCCACCGGCGAGTGCCCATTTTGCGCCCATTTTCGTGAGTATTTTCATTTTTTCTTCGACGTCCTCTCCCGGAGACACCATCGATTTTTTGGGGGAGGTGAAGGTGTCGTAGGATGGCCCCGTCCTTCCACTTTCGATCGCCGGGTCGACCTCTCGAATACCTCGAGTATTGGCTAAATTACGATTTTTTTTGTAAAGGTGCGCACAATTCGAAAAACAAAGGGCGCCCTCTACCGCCGAAACCGTAAATCTTTTATTAGATTTTTTTTTCGTTTTTGCAATCTCCGCGCCAAAACGCATAAGATGACGTCGAAAAAGCGACGATTTTTGACAATTTTTTTTTTCGATTTTTTCGAAGAAAGGGGATATATGGAAATTTTTTCGTTTTTAATTTTTCCGCTTAACTTTCGAAGTAGGGCTCGTATTTCGACGAAACCTTTTGTAACGTGTCCTTTGAGGTAAAATGCAACGTCTGACGTGTCGATCGCTCGAATCGGGGACGTTTTTGAATTTTCGACTTGCGCACTCGGGAATGTCGATTAAGCGATAAATTTTTGGAAAATTTCGATTCAAAAGGTCGTCTCCGTACTCGGGCACGCAGGAACTCGATATTTTACGTCGATCAGAGCCGTCGACGCGTCGCCGGGCTTCGTCTGGCACATCGAGATGCGAAATAAAAGACGTCGCTCGGCTTCGGCGGCTGCGCTAATTTTTAAACGTTGCTTTGTAGGTCTGTACTTACGATGGGAAAAAGTTAGCCTATTTACTTCTCTATTGGAGACGCCCGATCGGAAGGCGATCGGGATTGGAACTAACCCCTTGACGAGGGGGTGTTTTGATATACGATAATGGGGAAATCGCAATTATTATTATAATTGTTATACCTGGGGACGAAATTTTTTGAAAATTTGTAAATACGATCGGTACGTTGCGGTGAAGAAGATACGCGAAAATGAAGGAAATCCCGCGAGGGGTTTTCTCCCACGCGGAACTCCCGTATTTGTGATTTCACGCTCCGGAAGTTAAACTGTAAGCACTTCGAGGATGCCGACACTACTTAGGGGGGATAGCAAGAATGTGTGGTAAGAGTTGTAAAAATTCAAGAAAAACACTTATTCGAACCTGGAGGCGAAGTTACTCGACGTTGGTACTTCCGAAATTCGTAACCGTTAGGGGTTAGGGGTGCGCGAACTTTTTCGTCGGTACGGCGCGACCCCCCGCAGGGGTATGAGTAAGACGCGAGGTGCACTACTAGGCAGATCGTTTTTAGGTAAAATTGCAAGTTTTAAAGAATTCGTATAGGGCAAAGGAAAGAGACGAAAAACCCAAAAATTCTTCACGAATTAAAAAAAAAATTGTCAATTCAGTCTGCTCAATATAATTTTCTTACATTACGAAAACTTAAACTGAGAAATTGTCTTTGTAGAACAGTGAACAGTGCGAGGCGAAACCGAGCTATGGACCGTTACAAATCAGAGCGAGGCGAGGCGGCTAAGCCGCCGGAGCCGAGCGTATTTGTCATCAAACCCAAAAAGTGATAACAACATTTAAAAAATCTTATGTGCAGATTTGGATTGAACAAGTTGAATAGAAATTTTCAAAAAAAAGGCACTTATTATAGGTGATGTTTCCAAAAAACAAAAATATTCTTCAAAAATTCAAAAAAATTGTCAATTCAGTCTGTTCAATATAATTTTCTTACATTACCAAAACTGAAACTGAGAAATTGTCTTTGTAGAACAGTGAACTGTGCGAGGCGAAGCCGAGCTATGGACCGTATGGAACCGAGCGTATTTGTCATCAAAACCAAAAAGTGATATATTTAAAATCTTATATGCACGCGCCTCGTATACCAATGCCGAGCGAGCCGAAAACGAGTTCGGCATAACTCTGGTCTTCTATCTAACCTAACCTAATGGCAATCTGACCTAATTGTGGGGGGAGGGGGGGGGCGAGGAGAGGGGGGTTGATTATTTGCGCAAAACTACCTTCGATTGCCCGTTGTTAAAAAAATATACGCGATTTTTTACAAATATCGACGTTCGAGTGCCCAAAAAAGTCACTCGGGGACCGCGTATCCTCGCGAAACTTTACCGCTCACCTAATCTCGTAGTGTAAAGTCGATTTTGGTCAAAAACAAAAATAATTCATTTTTCGTCAAATTTTTTTCGAAAATCGCCGTTTTCATATCGATTTCGATTTAACGCACTTGCGATCGTATCGTAGGGACCGCGGGGCAAATTTATAGAAGGTCGCCTCCAAAGTGATCGTTTAGTATCGAAAAGTCCCCGGAATTCCACCGGCGAGTGCCCATTTTGCGCCCATTTTCGTGAGTATTTTCATTTTTTCTTCGACGTCCTCTCCCGGAGACACCATCGATTTTTTGGGGGAGGTGAAGGTGTCGTAGGATGGCCCCGTCCTTCCACTTTCGATCGCCGGGTCGACCTCTCGAATACCTCGAGTATTGGCTAAATTACGATTTTTTTTGTAAAGGCGCGCACAATTCGAAAAACAAAGGGCGCCCTCTACCGCCGAAACCGTAAATCTTTTATTAGATTTTTTTTTCGTTTTTGCAATCTCCGCGCCAAAACGCATAAGATGACGTCGAAAAAGCGACGATTTTTGACAATTTTTTTTTCGATTTTTTCGAAGAAAGGGGATAGTATGGAAATTTTTTCGTTTTTAATTTTTCCGCTTAACTTTCGAAGTAGGGCTCGTATTTCGACGAAACCTTTTGTAACGTGTCCTTTGAGGTAAAATGCAACGTCCGACGTGTCGATCGCTCGAATCGGGGACGTTTTTGAATTTTCGACTTGCGCACTCGGGAATGTCGATTAAGCGATAAATTTTTGGAAAATTTCGATTCAAAAGGTCGTCTCCGTACTCGGGCACGCAGGAACTCGATATTTTACGTCGATCGGAGCCGTCGACGCGTCGCCGGGCTTCGTCTGGCACATCGAGATGCGAAATAAAAGACGTCGCTCGGCTTCGGCGGCTGCGCTAAGTTTTAAACGTTGCTTTGTAGGTCTGTACTTACGATGGGAAAAAGTTAGCCTATTTACTTCTCTATTGGAGACGCCCGATCGGAAGGCGATCGGGATTGGAACTAACCCCTTGACGAGGGGTTGTTTTGATATACGATAATGGGGAAATCGCAATTATTATTATAATTGTTATACCTGGGGACGAAATTTTTTGAAAATTTATAAATACGATCGGTACGTTGCGGCGAAGAAGATATGCGAAAATGAAGGAAATCTCGCGAGAGGTTTTCTCCCACGCGGAACTCCCGTAGTTGTGATTTCTCGCTCCGGAAGTTAAACTGTAAGCGCTTCGAGGATGCCGGCACGATAGCAAGAATGAGTGGTAAGAGTTGTAAAAAATCAAGAAAAAACACTTCTTCGAACCTGGAGGCGAAGTTATTCGACGTTGGTACTTCCGAAATTCGTAACCGTTAGGGGTTAGGGGTGCGCGAATTTTTTCGTCGGTACGGCGCGACCCCCCGCAGGGGTAAGAGTAAGACGCAAGGTGCACTAGGCAGATCGTTTTTAGGTAAAATTGCAAGTTTTAAAGAATTCGTATAGGGCAAAGGAAGGAAGAGACGAAAAACCCAAAAAAATATTCTTCACGAATTAAAAAAAAAATTGTCAATTCAGTCTGCTCAATATAATTTTCTTACATTACCAAAACTGAAACTGAGAAATTGTCTGTGTAGAACAGTGAACAGTGCGAGGCGAAGCCGAGCTATGGACCGTTACAAATTAGAGCGAGGCGTGGCGGCAAAGTCGCCGCGACCGAGCGTATTTGTAATCAAAACCAAAAAGTGATATATTTAAAATCTTATGTGCACGCGCCTCGTATACCAATGCCTTTAGACTCGTCTCTCTACGTCCACGGTGGCAAACTACATTTACCAATGGCCAATCACACATTATAATTTTTTCAAATCAATTTGGCCCTCCCTTAGCCTGGGACATTAGGTTATTTGTAGATTTAAGACATTTTTTTTAACTTTTTAAAAGACAAATTTAAACAAAAATTATAAATGAAGCTAAATCGAATGTGACACCAAGCAGCGGTGGACATTGGGTTATTTGCCGACCTGCGTAGCTCAGAAGAGCTTACGTTAGAAGCTCTAACTTTGACTACAAGGGTCCTGGGCTCGAATCCCAGGTAAGGGTCTTACGGCATCGCTGTTTGTGATTGTATAGTGGATTGAGTGGGAAGAGTAGCAAATTGCTAACACTCCGCCCACTATAAAATAAAGGCAATAAAAAAAAAATTGTAAAATTAAGAAATTTTTTTTAACTTTTTAAAAGACAAATTTAAACAAAAATTATAAATGAAGCTAAATCGAATGTGGCACCAAGCAGCGGTGGACATTAGGTTATTTGCCGACCTGCGTAGCTCAGAAGAGCTTACGTTAGAAGCTCTAACTTTGACTACAAGGGTCCTGGGCTCGAATCCCAGGTAAGGGCCTTACGGCATGGCTGTTTGTGATTGTATAGTGGGTTGAGTGGGAAGAGTAGCAAATTGCTAACACTCCGCCCACTATAAAATAAAGGCAATAAAAAAAAATTGTAGAATTAAGAAATTTTTTTTTAACTTTTTAAAAGACAAATTTAAACAAAAATTATAAATGAAGCTAAATCGAATGTGACACCAAGCAGCGCTGGACATGGGTTACGTGTAGATTTAAGCAATTTTTTTTAACTTTTTTCGAAATACAAATTCAAATAAAAATTCTTTTTACCCGTTTCCCCAACCAAGTAAAATAACCAAAGACTTTCGATTCTTAATACACGCGTCTTGTACACCAATGCCGAGCGAGCCGAAGGCGAGTTCGGCATAACTCCGGCCCTCCCTTAGACTCGTCTCTCTACGTCCACAGTGGCAAACGACATTTACCAATGCCCAATACACTTTTTTACACATTACACTTTTTTTCACACCAATTCCGGAGCCGAACGGATATCTCCTCAAAACCAATAAGTATTACCATTTGTGTTCTATATGCATTTATGTTAGGAATTGGAGTCAACAAGTTGAATCGAAATTTTCCAAAAACTTTGCATAGCGATGTTTCCAAAAAACAAAAATATTTCTCATAAATTCAAAAAAAAATGTCCAATCAGTCTGATCAATATCATTTTCTTACCACACCAACACTGAAACTGAGTAATTGTCTTTGTAGAACAGTGAACAGTGCGAGGCGAAGCCGAGCTATGGACGGTTACAAATCAGAGCGAGGCGAGGCGGCCGGAGCCGAGCGTATTTGTCATCAAATCCAAAAAATGATAATAAAATTAAAAAAATCTTATGTGCAAATTTGGATTGAACAAACTGAATAGAAATTTAAAAAAAAAGGCATTTAATATAGGTGATGTTTCCAAAAAACAAAAATATTCTTCACAAATTCAAGAAAATTGTCAATTCAGTCTGCTCAATATTATGTTCTTAGATTACCAAAATTGAAACGAAGAAATTGTCTTTGTGGAATAGTGATCAGTGCGAGGCGAAGCCGAGCTATGGACCGCGACAAATAAGAGTGAGGCGAGGCGGCGAAGCCGCCGGAGCCGAGCGTATGTCTCATCAAAACTTTGTATAGGTGATGTTTTCATAAACAATATTCCTCGCAAATTCAAAAAAATGTCCAATCAGTCTGATCAAAATCATTTTCTTACCACACCAACACTGAAACTGAGAAATTGTCTTTGTTGAACAGCGAACAGTGCGAGGCGAAGCCGAGCTATGGACCGTAACAAATCGGAGCGAGACGAGTATGTCTCATCATACCCAAAAATTGTTCCCAAAATTAGAAAATCTTTATGTGCAATTATGCGCTGATCTGGAATCGAAATTAAAAAAAAAAACAACTTTGTATATATATGTGATGTATCCAAAAAACAAATTTAAAAGAAATGTTAATTCAGTCTGCTCAATATCATTTTCTTACCGCATCAAAACTGAAACTGAGAAATTGTCTTTGTTCAAACCTCATAGTGCGTGTTGACATCTGACAAACGAAAAACATAAATCATTTTACACTATTTCTTGCAGTAGTGTGGTAAAATGAAAAGTGCGCGGTAGGTAGGTTCATCTAATTAAATTGTGCAAAAATCGTATTGTGCCGAACATAGATTACATTTCCAAAAATTAATACACAAACGTATAATACCCCTCTTTTTGGCGATATCTGTGCAAAATATACTCACTCTAGCGCAGTCTTGAAATGCGAAGCATTTTTACCAACCTATGTAATGAGATTGACCGTTCACATATCGATGCTTTTTTGAACCGAATCAAATTTCTTTTCCCGTTTTAGAAAATTGTAACAAACATTAAGCAAAAAAATAACAAAAAAAAATTAAAAAAATAAAAAAATAAAAGAAAATTTTAAAAAAATGGACAAACGGTAAACCACATAAAGAAACAAAAAAATAATAAAACAATTTAAAAAAAATATACAAAAATTTTTTAAAAAAATTAAAAAAAAATTCTATACGGTAAACAACAAAAAAAGGCGTACGTTAATTAAACGGCGCCGATAGGTCCGTAAGGACCTATCTAGTTCCCCTCCGGGATCGAAAAGCCGAAGCGAAGCTTCGGCTTTTCGATCCTTAAATAGTAAAGTCAGGCAAGTACTCGATTTTCATTTTTAATTTCGTTATTTGTACTACCGATTCGGTGAAAATTTTATCGTGAGCTTTTTAAGCGATTTCGCATCGATTCTGAGAATTTGGGACCTGGGAAATTCTCCTGAGCGGCTGGGGAGCATCGTCGTCGAGGTGCGCGGGCGCGGATAAAAATTCGCCGTAGCCATACGGTCGGGGTTAGGGCGTCGTGGCGCCGGCGCGGGGGGGTAGGGGTAGTTGGGGCAACTTTCGGTGGGGTTAAGAAAATTCCCCCGGCAACCTACGGGGTAGCTGCCATAAGAAGCGAAAAAATTGAAAATTTTAGAAAAAAATTCGTAACTCGAAAACGGCGCCGGAACTTCGATTCGCGCTTTCTGAGCCGTCGCGCGACGTGGAGGAGCGTCTTTTTGCAGCGGTGCCATTAAAAGTGACACCCCGGTGCGGAAACGGCGCGACCCGGAGGGTCGCTCTCGAAAAGGTGGTTTTTCGCATTTTCCAACTTTGACGCCTTCTACGGGCCGAACGGTTAGAGTTAGAGCAAAACGTATAATTGCGCGTTTGTAGATCTCGACGAGATCTACGAGACGAGGGGTCGCGGGTCGCCCTACCACCCCCCGGAGGGGGGTGAGAGGTGAAAAACCGGAGTTTTTGAATAGCGCGTTCCGGCGAAGAGATACGGCGTCGGAATAGGCTTCGATACCTGCGGGCAAGTTTTCTCTTTCTTTTTCCGTTTACCTCGAGGAGGTAACTCGGACGACGGCGCCGTGGTAAATTTTCCCCCGAAGGTCTGCAAGTCACGTGACCGCTTCGTTTTGTTTTTCACCTACATTAAGCGCCGAAGATTGCCGAACGCGCGCTAACCGCTTTTTAATTAATTGCGAGCTTAATTTTGGACGGAGAATTTCGGTAGAGGTCTCAAAAATTCGAGAAAACTACGAGGAACGTGTTAACATCGGTTTCGGACGGTGCGTGATCGATTTGTGTTCGAAATTAAGTGATAAAGTTTACGTGTCGGTTAACTGTCAAACGGATTCCGTCAAGTTTTAAAAGTGTTTTTTAAAGGAAATTAACGTATTAAAATGAACGGTAAGTGTTCGAAATTGATTATTATAAAGTTTAAAAGTGCTTCGAATAAGTGTGGAGTAAATAAAGTGTGTTTAAATAATTTGCTAATTTACGTATTCTCGTCGTACTTATAGTGGTTTAAAAGAAGTATTAATGAAAGTCCCGGTAGCTTAGCGGTAAGCAGTTAGGACTTGGAATTTGAAGATCGCGCGTTCGAACCCGAGCGCGTGCCCGTTTTTTTTTCTTTTATGTGACAAGTTTTTTTTGTATTAATTATAATTATAATGTTACAATGGAAAAGTTGCTGCTGAAGATTTAATTTATACGTAGGGAATTGCATTTTGGCCATATCTTGAAATTTGAAGCCGTTAGATAGGTTTTTAAGTTAAGGCTGTCGTAGACGCGTAAGTTTTTCGATTATAATTTTTTTAAGAGACTTGCCAGACGGGTACGTTCAATGGGAAATATTTAGCTCGAATTATTAGCTATCGTACGCACCGCTCCCCGTCCGAATCGATCGAAAAATAAAGATCCTGGAAATTTTTTTGTAAAAAAAAACCGTTAGTTCGCGTATTTACCAAGTTTCTTTTATAATTTTTAAACGGTGCTTTGTAGGTCTGTACTTACAATGGAAAAAAGTTAGCCTATTTATTTCTCTATTGGAGACGCCCGATCGGAAGACGCTTGGGATTGGAACTAATCCATTGACGAGGGGTTGTTTTGATATACGATAATGGGGAAATCGCAATTATTATTATAATTGTTATACCTGGATACGAAATTTTTTGAAAATTTGTAAATACGATCGGTACGTTGCGGTGAAGAAGATATGCGAAAATGAAGGAAATCTCGCGAGGGGTTTTCTCCCACGCGGAACTCCCGTATTTGTGATTTCACGCTCCGGAAGTAAAAATTAAAAAAAAAACACTTATTCGAACCTGGAGGCGAAGTTACTTGACGTTGGTACTTCCGAAATTCGTAACCGTTAGGGGTTAGGGGTGCGCGAATTTTTTCGTCGGTACGGCGCGACCCCCCGCGGGGGTATGAGTAAGACGCAAGGTGCACTAGGCAGATCGTTTTTAGGTAAAATTGCAAGTTTTAAAGAATTCGTATAGGGCAAAGGAAGGAAGAGACGAAAACCCAAAGAAATATTCTTCACGAATTAAAAAAAAATGGTCAATTCAGTCTGCTCAATATAATTTTCTTACATTGCCAAAACTTAAACTGAGAAATTGTCTTTGTAGAACAGTGAACAGTGCGAGGCGAGGCGGCTAAGCCGCCGGAGCCGAGCGTATTTGTTATCAAACCCAAAAAGTGATAACAACATTTAAAAAATCTTATGTGCAGATTTGGATTGAACAAGTTGAATAGAAATTTTCAAAAAAAGGCACTTATTATAGGTGATGTTTCCAAAAAACAAAAATATTCTTCAAAAATTCAAAAAAAATTGTCAATTCAGTCTGCTCATATAATTTTCTTACATTACCAAAACTGAAACTGAGAAATTGTCTTTGTAGAACAGTGAACTGTGCGAGGCGAAGCCGAGCTATGGACCGTTACAAATTAGAGCGAGGCGTGGCGGCGAAGCCGCCGGAACCGAGCGTATTTGTCATCAAAACCAAAAAGTGATATATTTAAAATCTTATATGCACGCGCCTCGTATACCAATGCCGAGCGAGCCGAAAACGAGTTCGGCATAACTCTGGTCTTCTATCTAACCTAACCTAATGGCAATCTGACCTAATTGTGGGGGGAGGGGGGGGGCGAGGAGAGGGGGGTTGATTATTTGCGCAAAACTACCTTCGATTGCCCGTTGTTAAAAAAATATACGCGATTTTTTACAAATATCGACGTTCGAGTGCCCAAAAAAGTCACTCGGGGACCGCGTATCCTCGCGAAACTTTACCGCTCACCTAATCTCGTAGTGTAAAGTCGATTTTGGTCAAAAACAAAAATAATTCATTTTTCGTCAAATTTTTTTCGAAAATCGCCGTTTTCATATCGATTTCGATTTAACGCACTTGCGATCGTATCGTAGGGACCGCGGGGCAAATTTATAGAAGGTCGCCTCCAAAGTGATCGTTTAGTATCGAAAAGTCCCCGGAATTCCACCGGCGAGTGCCCATTTTGCGCCCATTTTCGTGAGTATTTTCATTTTTTCTTCGACGTCCTCTCCCGGAGACGCCTTCGATTTTTTGGGGGAGGTGAAGGTGTCGTAGGATGGCCCCGTCCTTCCACTTTTGATCGCCGGGTCGACCTCTCGAATACCTCGAGTATTGGCTAAATTACGATTTTTTTTGTAAAGGCGCGCACAATTCGAAAAACAAAGGGCGCCCTCTACCGCCGAAACCGTAAATCTTTTATTAGATTTTTTTTTCGTTTTTGCAATCTCCGCACCAAAACGCATAAGATGACGTCGAAAAAGCGACGATTTTTGACAATTTTTTTTTCGATTTTTTCGAAGAAAGGGGATAGTATGGAAATTTTTTCGTTTTTAATTTTTCCGCTTAACTTTCGAAGTAGGGCTCGTATTTCGACGAAACCTTTTGTAACGTGTCCTTTGAGGTAAAATGCAACGTCCGACGTGTCGATCGCTCGAATCGGGGACGTTTTTGAATTTTCGACTTGCGCACTCGGGAATGTCGATTAAGCGATAAATTTTTGGAAAATTTCGATTCAAAAGGTCGTCTCCGTACTCGGGCACGCAGGAACTCGATATTTTACGTCGATCAGAGCCGTCGACGCGTCGCCGGGCTTCGTCTGGCACATCGAGATGCGAAATAAAAGACGTCGCTCGGCTTCGGCGGCTGCGCTAATTTTTAAACGTTGCTTTGTAGGTCTGTACTTACGATGGGAAAAAGTTAGCCTATTTACTTCTCTATTGGAGACGCCCGATCGGAAGGCGATCGGGATTGGAACTAACCCCTTGACGAGGGGGTGTTTTGATATACGATAATGGGGAAATCGCAATTATTATTATAATTGTTATACCTGGGGACGAAATTTTTTGAAAATTTATAAATACGATCGGTACGTTGCGGCGAAGAAGATATGCGAAAATGAAGGAAATCTCGCGAGAGGTTTTCTCCCACGCGGAACTCCCGTAGTTGAGATTTCTCGCTCCGGAAGTTAAACTGTAAGCGCTTCGAGGATGCCGGCACGATAGCAAGAATGAGTGGTAAGAGTTGTAAAAAATCAAGAAAAAACACTTCTTCGAACCTGGAGGCGAAGTTATTCGACGTTGGTACTTCCGAAATTCGTAACCGTTAGGGGTTAGGGGTGCGCGAATTTTTTCGTCGGTACGGCGCGACCCCCCGCAGGGGTAAGAGTAAGACGCAAGGTGCACTAGGCAGATCGTTTTTAGGTAAAATTGCAAGTTTTAAAGAATTCGTATAGGGCAAAGGGAGGAAGAGACGAAAAACCCAAAAAAATATTCTTCACGAATTTAAAAAAAAATTGTCAATTCAGTCTGCTCAATATAATTTTCTTACATTACCAAAACTGAAACTGAGAAATTGTCTGTGTAGAACAGTGAACAGTGCGAGGCGAAGCCGAGCTATGGACCGTTACAAATTAGAGCGAGGCGTGGCGGCAAAGTCGCCGCGGCCGAGCGTATTTGTAATCAAAACCAAAAAGTGATATATTTAAAATCTTATGTGCACGCGCCTCGTATACCAATGCCTTTAGACATTATAAATGAAGCTAAATCGAATGTGACACCAAGCAGCGGTGGACATTAGGTTATTTGCCGACCTGCGTAGCTCAGAAGAGCTTACGTTAGAAGCTCTAACTTTGACTACAAGGGTTCTGGGCTCGAATCCCAGGTAAGGGCCTTACGGCATGGCTGTTTGTGATTGTATAGTGGGTTGAGTGGGAAGAGTAGCAAATTGCTAACACTCCGCCCACTATAAAATAAAGGCAATAAAAAAAAAATTGTTAAATTAAGAAATTTTTTTTAACTTTTTAAAAGACAAATTTAAACAAAAATTATAAATGAAGCTAAATCGAATGTGACACCAAGCAGCGGTGGGTATTAGGTTATTTGTAGATTAAAAAATTTTTTTTTACTTTTTAAAAGACAAATTCAAACAAAAATTATAAATGAAGCTAAATCGAATGTGGCACCAAGCAGCGGTGGACATTAGGTTATTTGCCGACCTGCGTAGCTCAGAAGAGCTTACGTTAGAAGCTCTAACTTTGGCTACAAGGGTCCTGGGCTCGAATCCCAGGTAAGGCATGGCTGTTTGTGATTGTATAGTGGGTTGAGTGGGAAGAGTAGCAAATTGCTAACACTCCGCCCACTATAAAATAAAGGCAATAAAAAAAAATTGTAGAATTAAGAAATGTTTTTTTAACTTTTTAAAAGACAAATTTAAACAAAAATTATAAATGAAGCTAAATCGAATGTGACACCAAGCAGCGGTGTATATTAGGTTATTTGTAGATTTTTAAATTTCTTTTTAACTTTTAAAAGACAAATTCAAACAAAAATTATAAATGAAGCTAAATCGAATGTGACACCAAGCAGCGCTGGACATGGGTTACGTGTAGATTTAAGCTATTTTTTTTAACTTTTTTCGAAATACAAATTCAAATAAAAATTCTTTTTACCCGTTTCCCCAACCAAGTAAAATAACCAAAGACTTTCGATTCTTAATACCCGCGTCTTGTACACCAATGCCGAGCGAGCCGAAGGCGAGTTCGGCATAACTCCGGCCCTCCCTTAGACTCGTCTCTCTACGTCCACAGTGGCAAACGACATTTACCAATGCCCAATACACTTTTTTACACATTACACTTTTTTTCACACCAATTCCGGAGCGGAACGGATATCTCCTCAAAACCAATAAGTATTACCATTTGTGTTCTATATGCATTTATGTTAGGAATTGGAGTCAACAAGTTGAATCGAAATTTTCCAAAAACTTTGCATAGCGATGTTTCCAAAAAACAAAAATATTTCTCATAAATTCAAAAAAAAAAGTCCAATCAGTCTGATCAATATCATTTTCTTACCACACCAACACTGAAACTGAGTAATTGTCTTTGTAGAACAGTGAACAGTGCGAGGCGAAGCCGAGCTATGGACGGTTACAAATCAGAGCGAGGCGAGGCGGCCGGAGCCGAGCGTATTTGTCATCAAATCCAAAAAATGATAATAAAATTAAAAAAATCTTATGTGCAAATTTGGATTGAACAAGCTGAATAGAAATTTTCAAAAAAAGGCATTTAATATAGGTGATGTTTCCAAAAAACAAAAATATTCTTCACAAATTCAAAAAAATTGTCAATTCAGTCTGCTCAATATTATGTTCTTAGATTACCAAAATTGAAACGAAGAAATTGTCTTTGTGGAATAGTGATCAGTGCGAGGCGAAGCCGAGCTATGGACCGCGACAAATAAGAGTGAGGCGAGGCGGCGAAGCCGCCGGAGCCGAGCGTATGTCTCATCATAACTTTGTATAGGTGATGTTTTCATAAACAATATTCCTCGCAAATTCAAAAAAATGTCCAATCAGTCTGATCAATATCATTTTCTTACCACACCAACACTGAAACTGAGAAATTGTCTTTGTTGAACAGCGAACAGTGCGAGGCGAAGCCGAGCTATGGACCGTAACAAATCGAAGCGAGACGAGTATGTCTCATCATACCCAAAAATTGTTCCCAAAATTAGAAAATCTTTATGTGCAATTATGCGCTGATCTGGAATCGAAATTAAAAAAAAAAACAACTTTGTATATATATGTGATGTATCCAAAAAACAAATTTAAAAGAAATGTTAATTCAGTCTGCTCAATATCATTTTCTTACCGCATCAAAACTGAAACTGGGAAATTGTCTTTGTTCAAACCTAATAGTGCGTGTTGACATCT